>NW_025766008.1:0-76595 GCF_003918875.1 Haliotis rubra
CACACAAAAATATACGGCAGTACATACTAAATATTTATGTAAGGAATAAATGCGTACTGTTTGGCGTAAAGAGCCCATCAAATATTTTCACGGAGGTGACTCACCATTTACCAGCCCTGAAATCTGTACCAATACTGAAGTGCTTTTACGGAACGAATGAAGCCCACACCAACTTACCATCTCACCGCTGAGAATACCTCTTTGTACTCTTGCTTGTGCCCAATTGGTTTAATACATCAACGGATACCGCAAACTCGATTCGTAATTGTTCCAACATTGAATCGGCGGATAATTAAAGTCGTCAGATTCCAATAGATTCGAATACAAAGACCACATCTGGAACATGTCACCGCATCAGTACAAAACATGCCCGGAAATGACCAAGTACTCCATACTCAATGAACTTTTTGAACACTGAAGCGTTCAGAGTGATCAGGAAGATAAAAAGCTTTTCAAGAGATAAAGGGCTAATTCACATATTCGGGATTCCAAGATTGAATGAAGGGAACGATTCCAACCGCCTGACCCTGCCTGACATGTGAACGTAATGTTGGATTCACACAACAAACATTACCATTAGGCTGAAATGGAACGGAACATAGCGAAGGCCCCACTATGTTACTATGCTCACCACACCGGTGTCCACAGCGAAACATTTAATAAACTAATACCGGTGGAGGAGCCGGAGGTTATTAATGAAATACATGATTCTATCCTATCAAAACGGTCCACCACGGTAAACAAAGGCACTTTTATGAACAAACTCACTTAATAGAATAGGACCAGATGTAATACGTGGGCAGGACTGAAGTCCTAGACACTGTCATGGGGAGCATTTCAAGCTGCCAAACACGGTCACCCATCCAAGAACTTCCGCGCCCAACGTTAAGCATCCTCAACTGATTTTGTGACTCCGGAGCTCGGCACGACCATCTCAAATGATGACAGATGCGACTGTTACACCAAACAACTTCGTAACGTTGAAGCATCTGGTGCATGGATATACCAACGGATAAAGGCTTAATTCCACATTTTCAGGATTCCAAGGTTAATTAGGCGAACTCAGATTCATCTGTCATGACTCAAGCCGCTTCATCACAAACATTAATAAAGATATTGTGGAGTTCCTCCTAAGCTGACATCAATGATGGCATTGAAATATCCCATCTATATAGAATTCTTTATCAGTTTGTCAACTCGCCGAAGGGCGCGCTAACAAAGGAAAAGGAAGTACCGGCATGACGCACCTCCGCTGATAAGAGCGGTCCATCACGCTACCGCTCGAGTTTTATATTGTCGTGCCAACATATTTGATGGCTCGCATATTTGCATTATCGGGTGGGTTGTTGGAGATACTCTTGAGAGCTTCACATGTTTCTGATGATGACAGCTGGATTTATTGTTTAATGATCTTTTATGGCAGTTTTTTAGGGATCAGTGATCTTCAATTGCGTATTTTGGAAACAACAATAACGTTATTTGACATGTCAGCTTGATGCAAGGTTTTTGGAAAGTGATATAACTTGGTTAAGCGTAACGAACGATCAAGAATATGGAGCTGGAATATAATAACATAATCAGTGGGTATACTGGATCTGAACTCCTACGATCATAGGTTCCAAGTCCATTCATGGATTTCAACTCTGCGCAGCAAATTGCGGTGACATAAGCTACAAATAGTAGAGTGGGTGAGTGAGTTTAGTTTTACGCTGCGTTTAGCAATATTCCAGCAATATTACGGCGGGGGACACCAGAAATGGTCTTACCCCCCATTTGGGGAATCGAACCCGGGTATGACGAGCGAACGCTTTAACCATTAAGCTATCCCACCGTCCCAGTAGTAGTAGTAGTAGTAATAGTGGTGGTGGTAGTAGTAGTAGTAGTAGCAGTAGTAGTAGTAGTAGTAAAAAGAGGTAAAGAAGGAGGAGAAGGAGAACCTACCTTCCAGAGATTGGAATATCTCATCCGGATGAAGTATCCACCAATTCCTTGGCTGACTGACATAATTCACCCTGACGGCCATTGTCAAGGCGCAGACGACCCATGGTGAAAACCGCGGGAAAATATCCTCTTCCCCTGTAAAGTCGCCTACATCAGACGTGGAAGTGTTCAAACTGACATCCAATTTGGGCGTCGTTTGGCTTGTCAGTCCACCGTGTTTTCCATTCGTCGCATCGGTTCCTTCCGGCGTCGATGTGTCCGTTGGTTTCATCGTGTCTTCATCAGATACCTCCGTTTTTTTCATCGTGTCTTCATCAGTTACCTCAGTTTTACTATGTATCCCCTGGGTTAACATCCTTCCCAGCACGCGTGTATCTGTAGAATATAAAACGAAAACAGGTTACTATGACATGTACACAAGACTCCGCTCGATGCACGACAGGAAGTACTTGCTAAATACACACCGTTAGAGTATTACCTTCAATTCAGACAAGTGTTAAGCGGTAATGTTGTAGGTCGCACAGGGTGCTATTTACGAGGGACACACCGACCCGGCCTAACAAAGGCTTCATTATGGTAGCATGAGGGCCCCATCATTCTGAGGATACCAGTGATAACATGGTATGTTATGAGATATTAGACTGTTTTGTGATATCAGTGAAGCTATGGGATAACGGGGCTACTAGGCTTCCTTAAGGATTCTGGGATATTAGGGATGCTTGGAATAGCCATTCTTCCTAGATGGACTAATGTGTGGACGATACCTGGGGGTGGGGGGTGGGGATCGAAAGGTTGCTTTTTGTATTGTTATGTGGGTTTTTTATTTTGTTTTGTTATTTTTGTTGCTTTTGGTTTTGTTTTGTTTGATTTGTTGTTGTTTTCTGGGGGGAGATTTTTAAATTTTTATTTTTTGGGGGAGTATTTAGTTTATTTATATTTATTTATTCATTTAAGTTATTTAATATTTGGGGGCGGGGGAGGCGAGTTATTAGTATTACGCACTAGCACTCTGAACCAAGCAATTCAGTGATTGACATCATGAGCATCGATATACGCATTTGGAATGCGATGACAAGCATCAACCAAGTCAGCGAAGTTGACCAACCGATCCCGTTAGTCGCCTCTTACGACAAGCACGGGCTACTGGAGATCAACTCTATGTCCACGGTTCCAAGACAAAGGTAGCAGCATGTGTATTGAAAAGTGTCATACAGAAATTACAACCCATCAGTCAACTCTGCCCTCATCTACGAGAAATGGGTAATATTCAGATGCGGCGTCACAGAATACTCACTCTGATGCCTCACGTGGTACCAGTACCAGTCACTCCAGCAGAGGAAGTTGTTGTCATCCTTAGTAAATATCTTGTAAAATAAACGTTGTATATTGCTTTTTCGTTATTTAACGTTGCACTCAGCAAGATTTCAAATATATGGCGACGTTCTGTAAATAATCCAATTTGACAATCCAGTGATCAACAGCATGAGCATCTACCTACGCAACTGGGATACAATGACGTATGTCAACCAAGTCAGCGAGCCTAACCACCCGATCCGGTTAGTCGCCTCTTACGACAAGCATGGGCTGCTTGAAGATCGATTCAGGGGTCATTGTAAAGTTCTTATTTACAAATATTTACAAAGATATAGGCATGCTTTTCACACAATATCAACATTTTAAACAAATAATTTTAAATACATAATATTTAACTATTCAAAAAGGTTTGTAAATATAGTAAACAGCTATGTCCTGCCTCCATGTGTTTAAGTCTTAAGTTTGTTTAGACTTTAATCAGTCTATTTACATTTCTTTTGTGTTTGAATAAGGGCCTTGTGGATTTTATGCAAATAAACGGTTTTTTCTGAAGCTCCATGTGCCATGTTCTGAAGCTCATCTGACTGTATTAGACCTGTCTAGGCTTATAATCGTTTGCTGATAGTGAGTGAGTGAGGGAGTTTGGTTTTTCGCTGCTCTTAGCAATATTCCAGCAATATCCAGACACCAGAAATGGGCTTCACACATTGAACCCATGTGGGAAATTGAACCCGGGTCTTCGGCGTGACGGCGCTTTAACAGCTAGGCTACCCCACCGCCCCTGTATGCTAATGCTTCGTCATTATTAAGTCATTCAAACCAAGCCGCGACTGTCAATGGGATATTCGTGTGGTGTTACTCAACAGCCCAATAAAGTTAAATGAATCTCAGAGACGCCCATTGACAGCGAATAATAAACATCTGCTTCCTGGAACGGTATCCAACAGTACACTACTTGTTCACACAATGGAACCCCCCAACCGGACCCCAAAATGCCCGTTATCCTGTCATAATTTTGAAACATGTCAGTGGAGGTTTAAGAAGCTCACGGTAAACATTTCATTACATTGCCGTAGTGGTTGCCCCAAGTAAATAATTTTCGTTCGTTTGGAATAGCGACAGAAGTGGCTCGGGACATTGTGTGTGATATTGCAGTAGTTTGCCCGTGAATACATCTTGTATATATTCAAATGGTCAAAAGCCATAACGGTTCTTAGATTTCGTCTCAGATATTCCTGTTGCTTCCACGACACCCATTCAAACTAGAGCTACTGAGACTTAAAACCTACTTTCTGTGTGTGTGGAGTGAGTGAAGTGGGTCGACGCTGCTTTGGACGATATTTCAGTCTAATCAGGGATGTTGGACGGTGGGGAAGCCTAGTGTTTAAAGCGTTCGCTCGTCACGCCGAAGACCCGGGTTTGATTCCGCACCTGGGGACAATGGAGCCCATTTCTGGTGTCCCCTGTCGTGATATTGCTGGAATATTGCTAAAAAGCGGCGTAAAACCATACTCATTCATTCACTAATCACGGCATGTCTGCTCAGTGTTGGGGAAAGCGTGAAGTGACGCAAGTCTCTAAAGCGTTACCATTTTTCTGAAATCGGTGGTATGGTATGGTGATTAGAAAGCTAGAAAGCTAGAAACTTGCTAGGGTTGAAACCCAGATTCAAACCCGCGACCACATGTTTCTGGCTTGCCCAAGGGACACAACGCTTGCGCCGCCTTGGACGACCAAAACACCGTCACTCCCCAAGAACAACTCCCCAGACAACCATCACATGGGTCTACGATCCTCATTGTAATGTTAAATGTAATCTTAAGAAGCCATGACATACCATGAAATTATAACAATGTATTGTATGTGGGATCTATAGCATAGTGGCTGACTAGGGCGGTCGCTATATCGCCCTGAATAAATCCTATCGTGTGCAATATCGTGCCGTATCAATATCGCCATTTTATCACATTGCAATATCTTGTCGAACTAACGTCGTCATATGGGCGAAATATTCTCAAGCACGACGTAAAACCAATTTCACCTCACCTCACCTTGTCGAACTAATGTCGCTATGTCGTCACGTGATGCTGCAATATTGTGCCATATTAAAGTCGCCATTTTGATCACGTGATATTGCAATATCTTGTACTAATGTTTTCATGTCATCACGACATTGCAATAACTTTGTCGTACCATTTGTTTGTTCTCGACGGCGCTAATCAGCTACCACAGGGAACAGATATGGAAATAGCTATGTAATCTTCAAGGGTCGTTTCACACAAAAGGAGATTTTGCCAGTAGCATAATCTGTGCAGTCAAGAGTCATCTGTCAAACTGGTGTCATTTGACCTCTTGACTGGAGGTACTTTTCTCGTGATGTAGTTTGCTTCAGCGAGTCCTGCTAGGTCACAAAGCTCCTTACCTAAAGACAGTACAAGAACTGACAGCTCTACACATGAAAGCAGATCTTCATTGAACTATTAGTAGTCGCACGTAAACAGATGTCTCACATTTAAACACAGTCATGTTTGGACAAAAACAAGTGTTCTCATATAAACCCATGCTCTCAAACACACCATCTCTCACAAACACATGGCCTGAAACATATTCTCTCAGATAAACACGTTGTCGCATAAGCAATTTGTTCTCAGATTATCACATTATGGTCTTACATTCACATATGTTCTCACATAAACACAAAATCTGACATAAACACATGTTCTCAAATAAACACATGTTCTCAAATAAACACATGTACTCGCATAAACACATGACCTTAAACACATGCCCTCGGACAAACACATCCTCGCATAAACAGATTATCTTGAATATAAATATGTTCTCACATACATACATGTTCTCACGTAAACACACGCTCTCACATAAACACATGCTCTCACATAAACACATGCTCTCACATAAACACACGTTGGCAGTAGGGAAAATAATGTGGTTCAGGGACTGTGAGACAGACTACTGGTGTGAGTACGCACTTACGGAGCGATTTCATGTCAAGGATCTCAATCACCACAAATGCTATGCCGTATAATTCAATAATCCAGACATGTGCTAATACGGATGATTTATTACGAGATACACGAGGATTCATATAAACATTCATCTCAGTCGGATGTCTGCCTCGCTGTATAGGGATACAATTCTAAACAAATACAACTGGCTAATGGTGATATTGATAACCCGGAAGTTTGTTCTACAGCTATTTGTGAACTGTTTCTGTGGCAGCAGTAACGACTGACTAGTAAACGTGACCAGAATCCCATACAACATCACAACAACAGTACTCACAGGTGATGATGTACGACTAGCAGAGCCAACGTTGTCCAGGTATTTGTGAATTGTTTTCCGTCACAGATCTGCGTCTAAACGTGACCAGACTTCTATACAACGATATGTTGGAGTTAAATCAGCGGGAGATGTATAATGGTGGGAACCTGTCTACATGTCGCCCATTGTAACTGGAATCAGTGTGTGACGAGGATTTCAACATGTAACCTCCAGAGTGGCCTACGTTTTAATATTATCAGTGAATAACATGTACTGTACAGATCCACTCCTGGTGAAGTGGTCTGCTGCAAGGGTGTGTTTTGAATCGTGATTAATACACTGAATGTCACGTAAATCTAATACGAAATACAGATTCCTGTGGTGTGGTGTGGTGTGGTGTGGTGTGGTGTGTGGTGTGGTGTGGTGTAGTGTAGATTGTGTTACGTTGTGCGGTGTGGTGTGTTGTGTTGTTCTGTGAAGTTATGAGGTGTGCTGTTCTGTGCTGTGCTGTGCTGTACTTAGTGTTGTATGGTGTGATGCGATGCGGTGGGTGCAGGCAGTGTGATGTTGTGCTGTGTTGTGCAGGTAGTGTGGCGCTATGTGGTGCTATGTGGTGTAGCGTAGGTGTGATGTTCTGTAGATAGATTGACATGGCGTGTCGTCGTGTTCACTTACAGGTGATAACAATGAGGGGATTCAGTCGACAGATACTGTTACAAGGAAACGGTTCATGTGTCAGAGAAATGATAATAAATACATTTTTTAATAACATCAAACCTATGACATAAAAATACCCATTCTCCCAACTTATATCGCACAACATACTAAAAGCATTCATATTCATATAATCTAGACTTTTTGAAAACGTAAAAGCGACCATGGAATATCGGGAATACCGCGCATTGTAAATACACAGACATTGCAGTTTGCCTGTATCCGACACCATGTCTGTACTGACAGTGACTGATTAAAGCATGGAGTCTGGCACAGCCAGGTGAGAAAGTTTACCTGTAAACAGCCCTACCTGAGCGTCTGGCGGCGTGATTGATAATGTCACACTGCATGTTGCCGGCGGGAACCAGACACAACACACGGTCATCGAGCCAAGTACAGTCGAATGAAGTCCAATTTATACAGGTGCCTTTTGTACACCTTCACAAAAGCGCAATAAATCCGTTAACCCTTGCTGCGACAAGGAGATGTATTGAACACACCCTTGTTTAACAGGGCATTGATGGTTAACAAACCACAAGTAGCGTTTTATTGGAACAAAATGACTAGAGTAATAAGCGATTTCTCCTGTCTGTGCTGGTTAAACAGTGTTAACACTCAGCTTTCTTATTCATTTGTATTTCACACGTGAGAAGACCAACCTTCATAGAATACAGCTTACACCCAGCGCTGTAAATGTATGTTGAAATGGTGTTCAGGCTGATACTGCTAGTCAGTGAATGTCTTTCAGCAATATCGGGGGACACCAGAATTAGGCTTCACACATTGTACCCCTATGGGGAATCGAACACTGGTCTTTGGCGTGACTAGCGGAAACCTTAACCGCTTGGCTTCCCCCACTGCCTGGGTGCAGCTAGAAAGGGAAGGATAATCGTTTGTTTTGAAAATGAAAACACGTATCAATTATTACATTGAAGGTGTTGTAAACGAGATGTGTATTTGATCCCATTTGTTTCGGTATATATATAAATATTATGTTTTGTGGGTCTGGGTAGACTGATATCGTCCACAACGCCTTGTTAAACCGGACAGGTAGGTTTTCTCTATAGAAGATTTAATATGGTACAGTAAAGGGGATTTTGCTCTCCTGGTTTCATTACACCAACTCGGAATCTGTTGTTTAACAGTTTTCATGGTAGATTGAATCATTGACACCTGTGGGTAGTTTTGTGTTGTGATGCAGTGATGTTTCAATAGGTTAAAACCTGGTTAGTTAGAAAATGTGAACTGTAAAGTGAAATGAGTTAGCCAACTAACAGCTAATAAATCACTTAATGAATCATATGTCTTTAGAAGTCTACTGTTGTAAATATTTGTGCATTGTTTGCTCATGCACAATGACATATACTCTACAAAAAATATTGAATGCTGAATAGAAAATGTATGTACAATACAATAATCCGTTTCTTTATCATTTTTGTTTTACAATTCAACCTAGTGCTTATTGTTTGATTGGTATTCAAGAAGTTGAGATTCAGATTCTGATTCTTTATTCTCCGTAGGACCACCAAAGGTGGTATAAGAGTTAATTACAAGGTATGAGAATACAGTATGATGTGCAAGATGGCAGTACCTATCCGACCTATAACTGATACAACAACCAAGACAGAGAAAGGCTATTGCACTCTTGTTGCTATCATATTTATAAATTTTGCAAGGGATTTCAATTCTTTTCTTTTACTGGAAGAAAATAGTAATTTGAATGAATGTAATGAAATTCGTCTGCAATGGGTGATAAAATACAAAGGTTACAAGTCGGTGAGTCAAAAGTGTGTGTGTGTGAATTAAGTGTTACGCTGTTTTTAGCAATATTCCAGCTACACACATTGTATCCATGTGGGGAATCGAACCCGAGCCTTCTGCGTAACGAGAGAACGCTTTAACCACTAGGCTACCCACCGCCCCGAGTCAAAACGTGAAACATATAACTTTGGCTTCGTTACCAGTGCCATTTGTTGTCCTTAGTCCCCAACTGGCCTCCCCCAATTATCTACCAGTTGTTATTTAATCACGTGCCGTTGTTGATCTAAATCTGCTTTTGTCATAACATATCATGTTATCAGCTGTTTGTCAAAACATAAAATGTTATCTGCTGTTTGTCAAAACATACCATGTATATATACTTCTCATCATTTGGCTGTAGTCATTTCTAGCATGATAACAGTGTGAGAATCTACATGCAACCTAGTGCTTGTTTTCACAAACCCACCTTACTGTTTGAGGCCACTGACCATGTTGACACCTGCCATCAGTCCAGCAACATTGTTTTTTACACCCATCCAAAGTTCTACTTCGTGAGAATGAACCGCTGACACAAAACCGATGACAGATACTGGCGGGTCTGTGACCCTAGTGTGGATTATCACCAGCACGTGTATCAAATGACTCACATTTCTTCACGCGTGAAGTCAAACATAACACAAAATCAGTAGACCTAGGAACCACACCACAAGCATCATCTTGAACAGATTCAGAGGGAGGTATGTTAAAGCCAGTAAGTTATCTGACACATGACTGGCGTCACTTCAATGTCAAAGAAGGTATTATTGTGACAATAAGTGGAAACATATGTTTCTGTCAATGGATGTTCGTTGATCTATCAAATATTACGTATGGGTGAAGTTAAACATATATCATGACACATGCTGCGAAGCATTTTTATTGAGGTGGCCCCGTATCTTTCCCAGGTGTTCAACAAGCGTGAAGTCAAAATCCTTAACTCTTGACTCATCGAAGGTAAATTCGGGTCTCATCCTATTGTCCAAAGTAACATTTAACTGACGACTGTGTAGCGGAGGTGAGACAGCTCCCACAACCCTCATCTGTATATATCTGTATCTGTATCGCATTCCTGACGCCTATCCAATCCTGAACTGATACGGTACTGGTTCCTACACTTAAAGGGGCGGTGGGGTGGCCGAATGGTTAAATCGTCCGCTCGTCACGCCGAAGACCTGAGTTCGATTCCACCTATGGGTACTATGTGTGAAGCCCATTTCTGATGTCCGCCGCGGTGGTATTGCTGGAATACTGCTCAAAGCGGCTCACTCACTCACTCACTTACTCGATGGTAGTCACCACCCTTGCTTTGGTTGTCACATTTCAGGAACTCATCAAAACCCTCTTTGGGTCACCCATCCCTCACTGACAATGTTTCATCATCAGTATTGTGATAAGAAGCGCCTCTGCTGAAATATTACATAGCTTAAATTATACCCAGACACCCCATCTGTGGTTGGAAGGACAGAGTGTTTGTCCGGTGAGTGGAAGGCGGGGTTCGATCCTCTGTCACCTCATACCATAAGACCATTGTACCCTGCCTTACCGTCAGCATTAAAAACAAGTATTGGTCAACTCTGAGTCAGTCGGTTTTTATGTCAAACTGTGACATGGGGCATGCCAGTGAGCTGGCACAATAAAACCGACACAAGCACGCTTACGCACGCACACCCACAGACACACACACGAGCGCACGCATATCGCTTCATAAGTGCAATAGTGCAATAATCCTGAACGAGACATGTAATGTATTTCTCCTTCACAGAAACATTTATGTCTGCGCCAGGGTAATATCATACGTGCGGCCTTATACAATATCCCTGTTTATCCAAAATAGATACTTAGCATTCAGTGTATTACATTGGGCATGTTAAGTATGGCAGTGTGTCAGAGAATCGTACAATGGTTGTGTTACGGGGCTTACTAACATCGCTTGGAAGGATCATTCATCGATAACAAACAGTGTGAAGCAATGCATTTGAAACGGCTTGAATGCCACAACTCACATATAGTAGAACCTCACAATCCCGGATACCATAATACCTGGACACCTTATACATGTACTTCAGCTCGAAGATTTATCTATTCATTAGTGAGTGAGTGAGTTTAGTATTAATCCGCACTCAGCAATATTCCATGACGGCGGTCTGTAAATAATCGAGTCTAGACCACACAGCATCAGCATCGATCTACGCAATTGGGAACCGATGACATGCGTCAACCAAGTCAACGAGCCAGACCACCCGATCCCGTTAGTCGCCTCTTACGACAAGCATGGGTTACTGAAGATCAATTCTAACCCGGATCTTCACGGGTTCTATTCAATAGATTTTACCCGAGTACGCCTTGCTCTTGAGACGCTAGTACGGAAAGGGTTTAGCGGATCAAATTCGATATCATTAACAGGGTTTCACTAAAATACAAACCCATAATGAAACTGGTCATGAACATTGCATTTTTACACCATTGACAGTTTCAAAATAGCTGCGTCAAGGCGTATTCAGACGATTCGTTGTAAGGTAAAAAATATTATAGAATGATGATAAAATATTTACACGCATCACCTCGACAATGTGCCACGTGATGGAACCAGTTAGTAAACAATGGCATCAAATCTACTGAAGCTGTCTATGCTGTGAAGAGTCATGACCAAAACGTAAGATGCCAATTTGCCAGACAATATTCACGCAGTCGCATCTGAATGCTTCATTTTGTGACGGGTTATAGTAAACAAAGCGATATGCTACAACATTGACACCAGAAATGCTCTATAACTGATTAAGCAATCGCTGGGGAGGTATCGATTGTGTTGCATGAACAGAATGCGTCCATATCAACGTTGTGTTAACGCTTCAACATTTGCCTTCAATCAATCACGAATTAGGCTTGTTGCCGTTGGATATGCAAAGTTGTTTATATGACAACCGACACGCAGTTGGATGTGGTATCGACGTGAAGCTATAAATCCTTTTCTAGGTTGATTATCCATAGGTATATTGATGGCAAATGTCACAATAAATATGGGCATTGCTTCAAGCAAAACAAAATATCGTATTGCACAAGTTGGACATACGAATAAGGTCGTTCTGTACCCTAGAACGAGAAGAGTCAGTCGCAATAAAAAAGAAGGAGGTATGGTTGTCAAAATGCATATAACAAACAAATGTTGATGTGCCTCCAAACAGTGATATGTTCACTCAGACATTCCAAATGAGCCGCTCACACAAATTGGGTTTAGCTGTGGGGCCGTCTGAGGACCAAACGGAAGACAGGCAACAATAATATAAACGGGAACGGTTATGTTGGCTTAGTGGCCAGTGACGTTTATCAACGCTTGAACATGATGGCATTTGACAGATAACCTGACGATCAACCTGCATGTTGATATAGTTCGTACCGTTTCTTTCAAAATTTAATACATCTGAATACATTTGGCCGGAGAGCATGTTATAATCCTGTCACTATCAGAGTCTAGTGATTTGGAACATGGCAAATTAAAAGACCCGTTCTGTAATTATTCCAGTTGTGCATATGTCTTAAAAACAAAGACCAATGTGACCTTAGACATATTTTTTGCTTGTTTTCAGACTGGAGGACTAAAATTCATGCAGTGAAACGGCTTATGAACATATACAACAATAGCATTCCCCCAAAACAGAAACACCCATTCGTCCATATCAATACTATGATGTTAGTGAGGTTACTTGAAGAATGGAACATTATTTCACCTGAATAAGAGATGCGGAAAAAACGTCTCGCTGAAATCAAAAAAAGAACTGTCACACGATCACATATTCTGTGACACCAGTGAGCCTACCTGTGATAGTGTTCCCTTGTGATGCTATCCACCATACTACTCCGGTCCTGGTTATCGACGTCCGAGCAATGTCGGTCAACTATGTTTGAGATACAAACTGCCTACATGAAGACAAATGGAAGCTTTGTAAACCAGATACTTAGAACATTCCAGCGAATCTGCATCAACACCTGACGAGCGTAAAGTAGACTGATCCTCTTATCGTCTGCTCCGCTGATTGTCGTCTGCTCTCAGCAAATGTCGTCTGCCTGCGGGATGATGGGCGGACGGTTGGTGTTGGGTGTCGCTGCAGGCTACGTTGACCTCACTGGGTAAAGACAAAACCTGGTGTTTTCCTTTTGTGTTCTGGGTACAGATTGTTTGCCTGGTTTCTGGTTTTATATAGACAGGTGTCGATTTTCATTCGGCAATGTGCTGAGTGTTTGTTCTGTTGCCTTAAGTTCGGTTGAACGTATGCTGTGCGGATACAGTTAAATACAATATGTGAAAACATTCTGTGATTCTACATACACCAGGGGCAGTCTTTACCATCTGCCTGAAGGGATGGTTGCCCGAGGGTGCAATTATCACCTACATGATATAGTTGCTTAAAGGCGTTTATCTAATAATTCTATTCATGTTAGCGACTTTACTAGTTAGTGTATGCAAACAAGGTGACCACCCGCTGATGTGTTTTGCTACAATAAATACTTCTTCAATACAAACCAGACTCAGGCTACGAGTCCGTTCAAGTACGTTACGGTGAAGCAGGAGCTAGCCAAGATCTCATTCCAAAAATAATTGTCCACAAACTCAAAATGTTATATCAATATGAAAATGTCATATCGATATCAAAATGTTATATCAATATGAAAATGTCATATCGATATCAAAATATTATATCGATGTCAAAATGTTATATCGATATCACAATGTTATATCGATGTCGAATGTTATATCAATATCACAATGCTATATCGATGTCAAAATGTTATATTGATATCAAAATGTTAGATGTTATGTCAATATCAAAATGTTATATTGATATCAAACCATTACTGGTTACGTTGATAAGATACCAAAACGGAACATGTCAATTGGGACACAATACTCTCTGTTTCACACAGAACACTGACTGCACAATGTATTAGTTGTTATAAGAATGGACATAAAGAGCATCATTGTCGTACGCCATGCAGCTGTTATGTAGATGGGCGATCATGCGTTTCCTCGGCTTTATATTCAACTACAACTAGTAATTAAATACTTGAAATATTTGATGCACCCGGAAACAGGTGGCCTGTGCAAGCTAGACAGATGCACAGAAAAATGCTCTTCAGATATTCAGCTATGTCAGACAGTCGTTCAGCATTGTCTCCTGTTTGATGTTGTTATAATAAAATCTTTGTTTGTTTTTTCACAATATTAACGCTGACAGACAGATAGTTTATGGAAGTCTCACCTCATTACATTAAAGAACCACTAAACTTTGTTTTTTGTTACTCTTTTAACCATTACATATGAAAGATTTGTGGTTAGTCTTATGCGGAACACCAAATTTATTCTTTAAAAACTTGTGGTTAATTAATACCGAGCGATTAAAAGTGGCCAAAAAGTCGCCTGCTTCCCTCTCGCCCGCCAACGAAACCACAGACAGGTTACGTAACTCTGTCGCCAGAGCACTGCAGTGACGTCATATGAGGAACGATTTTCAGTGAGTTGTATAGAAAATGTGTAGCACGCTCATCATTTTGATGATTTCTCGACATCAACGACGACATGCCGAATCGTTGCTTTGTCGTCAATTGCTCCTAGGGTCGGGCGATGGTGTCCCCATGCACAGATTTCCACAGGACCCCGCAGTTCGTGCTAAATGGGTTATGTTTGTGAGAGCGAAGCGAGCGTTGTGGAAGCCTGAAACGATATCTTACTTGTGTTCAGATCGCTTCACGGAAGTTAAAGAATCAAAACTACTTACTAGTTGTAGTAAAATATGCATATGATTGATGACCATAAAGATTTTCTATGACACAACTTGTAACATAACGATTTCTTCCTCGGAAGTGAGGTTGTGGTCGAAGTAACAATAATATTGTAGAAGTAGTATTATATTGACACCCACCTCGCTGCCACGAGAGAAATTGTTATGATATACGCTATGTCATGCAAAATCCTATTGGCCATCAATAAAATACATATTTTACTACCAGTAGAAAGTAGTTTTGATTTTGTAACTCGGTGAAAACAAACCTAAAATACCATTTATCCTCAGACTGGCGGATGTTCCCGACGAAGTGGCCGCCATTTTAAAAATAAAAAATCTGTTAGAATTAATGAGATTATAGTTTGTTTTCATCAAGTTAGAAAATCAAGACTACTTTCTACTCGTTGTTAAATATGTATTGGAATCATAACCAAACGGATTTTGCATGACACAACTTATAACATAACGATTTCTTCCACGGAAGCGAGGTGGGGGTCGAAGTCACAATACTGCGCGATAAATTTCTTGCTACATTCCCATGGTTAATGTCCACTCACCAGTATGTAGATACTAGTCAATGTGCGTCTTTATATTTGGTCTTATAATCCTAATTAGTTTATTATCACACTTGTATGCATTTTGAAACTAAATAAAAAAGCAGACGATCTGCTGATACTTATAGTGAATTTATAACAGAACTGTAATATCTAGACATTTTATAGTTTGCCAATGTGAATCATAATTCGCACACACACCCTCATGTTGTCTGTCTCATTACACTTCACGGCGAAAACAATGATTCTGTTGAATGCTACGACAAATGAATAAAAACAAAATGCAAATATTAAAATTAAAACAGATTAAAGTTATAGGAACAATATCAGGCCATTACCTTGTTCGAGGAATGTATCCATCAATATCCACAAAACTGTTCCAAATGATGTGTCTTTTAACAGTTTAATATACGAAAAAGTGATAAATCTTTTCAGGTATTGGTGTATAGTCTCATTGGTCACCCAAGATAGCACACCTGGCAACTAATTGCATAATGTCCGCCTTTCTTTAAAAACAGTAATTTAGTTAGCCAATAATGGGCAATCAATCAATGTATTGCCGGTTAATCCTTTGAAAGAAGGACGTTGTTTTTACGCAGACACCGACACGACAGAGTGTATTCAGTATAGATTAGTAAATCTACATACATAAACACTACCTTTTGACAATTCCGCTGTGTAAGATAAAAGTAATTAATCAATCAGCGTGTTATCGGTTAATCCTTTGATCGATGTTTATAATATTGAATATTTACTCCAGACACAAGAAATGCCAAATGGGAACCTTTGTCGGGTAATCTAAGTGTGTTACCACTAATTATACCTGTTATAAATTCATTAACTGACCATCAAGTGAATAATGACAAATAACATGTGTAGGTTTATACCACCTAACACGGGTTACAACGAGGGAGTATTAATTGCTGTATTGCAAGTGAAAACTTATGGGCCGACACTGTTTTGAGAATACAAACAGATTTTTACATGACATGATTAAATATCGAGGTAAAACAACACAGAAATGGGATCAATTTGGATCAGCCATTATACAAATAGGGCCTAACGACACCAATCGATTTTGACAGAATCGTCTATGAAAACAAGTTGTAACTCGGAAACTAGGCAAAGCAGGAGACAAAATTAAATGACAGTAGATTGTGAGAACATATAGCTTTCATTTTCCACAACAATTGTCACGATTTAGGTTTATACAAGCCTGTAAACACGATAATTTACCCCCTAAAATGTAGATGAATTCTGCATCGGCTCTCAAAGCTATTCCTCATATGACGTCACAGAGGCGCGCCGCTCTGATTGGTTGAAATTTCGTTCGCGGGTGAGAATTGTGCACTGTTGTCAAAAAGGTCGATTTAAGTCAATTAAAGGTCGAAATGAGTAGTTTTAATGACGGAGTTTCATTTATAACGATGCCAGTTAGTGATTTATGTATTTGTACCCCCTAGGGTTTATGTGACCTTTAAACTATTAAAAAAAAACGCTGGCAAAAAGTGTTTAAACATGCAACGAGTCACGCTGTATAGAGTTATGAGAGACTATCAAGAGATTCACTAAAGGGCGTATGAAATACATAAAACAATATTTTGTATAACGTTATAACTTAAAATAGGAAGTATAAATGCATATGAAAGCTATCTCAAGAAATAAGATATAAATGATACAGTAAATATGTAAAATCAGTAAATATGTATCTATACTGAGTTTTTAAGGGATTATCTATATTTACTGATTCCGTCAGGGATTCTGTTTATTTACTGAAATCAGTATACACTGATTCATTATACATATTTACTGAAATCTACACTGATTCATTATACGTTTTTTTAAAAATCTGCACTGATTCATTATATTACATATTTACTGAAATCAAGATCTGAACAAGAATGAAGTATAAAAGATTTTGTTTGCTCGTTCACTTTATTAATGTTTTGTTGGTAACTAAAGGGACTGGGTAGTTACATTCAGCACATCAGTTTATATTTTTACAGTCCGGGCTGGAATGACATCTGGAGTTGCAGAGAATATATAAATGCATAAAGCATTAGGATTGATAAAAGAAAAAATGTCTACATTTTAAAATGGAAACGCAGGTTTTGTCAACTAAAGGACATATCACAGGGTTTGAAAGTATAAAAACTAGCACGCTCTACATCCTGGCTTTCAGAGACGTTTTCCATCGTCACTTCACAGCATCTAATGAACTCAGTTCTGATGTCGTCGTATAGCGGACATCGTATGAGAGCATGTGGGGACCCCGGAAACGGTGTGCAGCGAGCTATGCTGGTTGGACGAAGTGACCGCTAATTGATCCGGTGGCCAGGAACGATGACCTGTTTGATTGTGGGTCATCATATCTCGTTGTGGGTCATTGCTCATAACATCAATCACTGGATTGTGTGGTCCAAAATCGATTATCTACAGACTGATGTCATGGCTGGAATATTGTGTTGGGCAGCAAAAAAAGTACCATACACTCACGCACGCACACACTCGTGCAAACTCGCATACACATGCACATATACCAGACACACACAATACACATTTCAGCCCCAAAAGACATGTTTAAAAGACATGTTATATTCATATAGAGTTCATGAGGATAAGTAGGTATTATTCCACTAGGCCACCTATGCTCTCAACCATGTTCTGGAAGATCAGCACTGCCAGTGATCCTTTAACGGTAGGTACCCATAAAACACAATCGGAAAAAATCGGATAATGATTTCACAGATCAGGAATATCACACACACGCACGTACGCACGCATGCATGCAAGTACGCACGCACACACACGTTCGCGCACACGCTCGCACACACATGACGGGAACTAGATAAGCTGAGGCACGGGTCAGTTAGCTCAACCAAATGATACTTCATTATGTACACAACCCAGGTTTTGTTTTTACCATCATCGCGCTCATTCATCTTAAAGTCTTCTCCACAGTGACATAAAAAGACATCATAAATATTTCTTTTGTGTCGTCCTATTGTTCTCAGTGTGTCTGTTCCACAGGCCATGAAACATTCTGAAGTACCAAACAACCTTACAACCTTACATAAAATGTGTTGGACAGTTCCGAAATTCTGCAGGGGCGTTGGGCTATGCCTAGTGGTTAAGGCGTTCGCTCGTAACGCCAGAATCACGGGTTCCATTTCTCTTCATTGGCACAATGTGTGAAGCCCATTTCTGATGTCCCCCGCCGTGATATTGCAGGAATATTGCTAAAAGCGGCGTAAAACTAAACTCATTCACTCACTCCGAAACTCTGCACGAGGCTTGCATGTGCATGTACAAGTGTTACGAGAAACATCTCATTGAAACAGTGGATCATAGTTTGTGTTCTTGCGCTTGCTTTCCATATCTGTTGAAATATGTCTGTCTGATGCCTTTGTCTTGTGTGTTCTCGGTGTTTCTGTCTTTGCGAGTGGCCAACATAGCCAGAAGGCATTGTTTACACACAGGCAAGATCCCATGTTATAATCCAGATCATCTGTGACCAAAATGACAACCCCGTTGTGTGTACTCAACACCTCCCCTAAAACCCTCCCCCCCCCCTTCCTCCAACCCTCCACATCAACACGTCACAAGGAGGCTGTTGTACATAGGTACATACAGGATAAATGTGTACACAGTAACATATAGAGGTGTGTACACAGTCTTGTACGAGCTCTGTACACAAGGCCCTGTCTTTCATGTACAATGACCTTCGCCCTGCTGTCTGCTAACTCTCTGCTAGATGTGAATGATGGAGAGGATGTGGCTACGCTAATGCGTGTTATTAAGACGTTATGATGACATTACGATGACAGTTTGATGACGTTACTAAGCCGTACCCAGGCCATTAGAAGAGACCGTTAGGAAGATGCGCAGAATGATACTTGGATATTTTGTAAAATTTCTCAAACCGTGTTATGAAGACATCTCGAACCGTGTCTGTGCGTGCGTGCGTGCGTGCGTGCGTGCGTGCGTGCGTGCGTGCGTGTGTGTGTGTGTCTGCGTGTGTATACCGCTAGCAAGTAGCATGCTTTGTAAACTAAGTGTACACCATGTTTTCTAAGACATACTGGCAGCAATGGTTGTAACTGATCTGATGCTAATGTTAATGGTTACAATATTGCAGTCGTCCCTATGGCACTTTGTTCTGTTGGCACTCATTACTTTACTGATTCTCGTGATTCCCCTGTAAACCAGGGGACAAGACGGTTCTCTTACAGAGTCAGGAATGTAGGTAATAATTTCAAAGTCAGTACTTTCAGAATGGCTTGCAAAATACACTGAAGGAAAAATTGAATTCAACGAAGAGAATAGTGTGTGTATAATAACCCTTTGAATGCAATTACTCTTACAACAAAATCTTTTCTTTACAGATGTAATAGTAAGAAAGTCAAACCAAATTTTAAACCTTTACAGCAAGAAATATATAGATGCTATAAAAAAAACAAAATTTACTGCCTTCTCAAACAGTAAACATGCAGGCTTTCATGCCATCTGGGCTTCTCTCCATACGCACTTCAAAAATCCTGTATAAATGTTTTAGATATGACATCTAAATGTTTATGTACATCTATACATATATGTATCAAAATATTTTGAAATTATTTAAATGAATAGAAATGTACCCCAACATATTCTTAGTAACGCTGCTGCCAAATCTGGAACGTTATCTTGCGTATTTCGTGCACGGCGTAGACGCCGCACGTCTCACGTTGTGCAATTAAAGAAACGCCATATCAACCCTTGCTGTTTTGGAATGTCAATCCTCGGCTATGAATTGGGAGGCCATCCCATAGCTACTTTGCAAGTACCAAGGTTGATGGACAGAAGTTATGAAGTAATTTTCATTATAGTGACTCGGGTGTAACTAGTGGCATAGAAGTGTTTCTGAACTGTCAAAGTCACATTTAAAGACCGCTCAGAGTCGTTTCTTTAGAGGTATCCTGAATAGAGAGAGAGAGAGAGAGAGAGAGAGAGAGAGAGAGAGAGAGAGAGAGAGAGAGAAGGAGAGAGAGAGAGAGAGAGAGAGAGAGAGAGAGAGAGAGAGAGAGAGAGAGAGAGAGAGAGAGAGAGAGAGTCTTTATCTCCTCCAGTAGTTACCGAAGATTACAAACAAAAACATCATATCATTACAACACGTACATGAATATTAACAATTGGATGTTTAGAGATATATGTACAGAAATTTATGACATGAAGAGAATCATTCTGTATAGCAGTTCACAAGGTGAGGTTTCAGGTCATATACATACAAAGAAAAGCGTAACAGTATGGTTTCCCATAGTGTTGAATCTATAGAGTTATAAAAGTCGTTTTCTGCTCCGAAGAGAAATGACAACATATCTTGTTCACCTTGCATTTCAAATATTACGGAAGTTTCAACATCAAGTTTATCAATTAAGTATGCAAAGAAATCATTTCGTTGTTGTATTAGGTTTTCACAGTGAAGAAGCATGTGGAAATCATAGTCAAATGTTTGTTTATTACAAAGAGCACACACTTTTGAGATTTTACCTCTTGATAATATTTTGACACAAAATTGCAAGGAAGATATATAATTACGGTGTTTATATGCCAGTTGCCAGAAAGTATGATAAAAGAGTGTAGTATGAGTTGTTGCGTAAAATGACATGTTTGAACGATAGAGAGTTTGTGATCACCATAAATGTTCTTCATAACTATGTACAGTAGCATTTACAATTCTTCTCCATACCCGTTTTGGAGGAAATATGCCATGAGCAATATAATTGTCAACAAATGTATTTAGATTATACTTTTCAGATATTGATAAAAGATCATCACATATGTTGTTAGATTTTACTGAAGTTGCAATAGCAGCACAAAAGATATGTTTTGCAAAGTTGTTACACTCAGTGTTACATAGTCGCCAAAGAAATACTAGTTTACATTTATCGATATACCCAGTTAGTGACCATAATCCCAAATTTGCAATGGTAGATATTGATGATGACCTCTTATCAAGACCTTGCACAAGATGAGCAAAGTATCTTTGTGTTTGTTCAAAGGTGTCAGCCTGTTGGACTTTGATGTTTGGTAATACTTCACAGCCATACAGACTAGATTTAAGAATCATTCTGGGCCATATTTTAACACAAGTGATTAGATGTAGGCCAGAATCATTCAGTCCAATAGATCTAAGTGAGTTTACATTCTGTCTTGCTTTCTGACAATACCTTTCACTTCTAGTTTTTGTTGAGAGGTTACTTTTAAAGAGTACACCCCCATATACGGTAGATTCTGATAAGGGGATTGGGATGTTACCATGCTACAGTGGACGTTTACATCATAGCCTTTTCTTTTGCTAAAAACGATGAAGGTACTTTTTGATGGGTTATATGTTAGACGCCATTTAGAAGCGTATGAAGAGACAATACCCAGTGATACCTGTAGGCCATTAGGGGATGTGCTTATGAGTGTAGTATCGTCAGCAAGCAAGACAGCTGGAACGTCCATACCAAAGACAGGGATACCACAGCCAGCTTCTCTTAAAGATGTAATTCAGGGTCATTAATAAAATGAGAAAAAAACCAAGAGGATATAACCCTCCCATGTCCAACACCTTGTTTGACCAAGTACATATCTGACTCTCGCCGTGGTATACAACAAATGATTGGGTATTGGTGTAACAGTGATGTAACAGTTTCCATGTATTACCTCTAATACCAAGTTCATGAAGCTTATAGAATAAACCATCATGCCAAATTTGTCGAATGCTTTGCATTGTCGAGAAAGGCTGTAAAGACAGGGGAATCTCAATGGTCATAGTATTGTATACTCTCCATGAGAGTAAACACTGACATTATGGCTCCATGCTCTTTTCGAAATCCAAATTGTAATTTGTCAGGAAAGTCCGGATTTGATTTAAGCAATTTATTTTCAATTCGTTTGAGCAAGAGCTTTTCAAATAATTTACCAAGGCAAGATGTTAGTGTGATACCTCTGTAGTTTCGAGGGTCGGTTTTATCATTTTTACCTTTGTATATTGATATTACCATTCCAATCCTATATTCGTATGGGACATATTGAAATTCAATCATATGATTGAATAGTTTACATACATAATTAATGAATACATCACCTGCATATATGATATGCTCGTTTGTAATTTTGTAATCAAATGTTTCTGACTCATGTGGTTGAGCTAGGTCGGTATGGTATTTGCCCCATATTTTACATACTTCAGAGGGCGTTGAGCCGCTCTCGCCTCCGTAATCAAGTGTAGATACATTTGTAACTACTGACCGTTGCTTTCGGACAGTTTTGTAGAAAGTGTTTACGTCCAATTCAGCAGATAATTCAATTTCTTTTAACATTTCTTTTTTATGGGATCTTTTTGATTTCCGAAGGAGACATCGGAAATTTCTTTTCTCATCTTTATAGGCCAAACGTTGTTCAGAGTCATGTTCGCGAGGTTTACCGGAGTTGATCCATGCACGCCTAGCTACTCGCATATCGTAGTAAGCATCATGTAGGCAATTAGATTTCCAAAAAGGTTTTAGGTATGGTTTGTACTTACTGTGAGGTATAGAATTTGAGGAAGCATACAACAGAGCAGAGCTTATCATATCATTGAAGTAATCTATATTGTCTGGTTTAAAATCTACATGAGAAAAAATCCGAGAATACATAACGTCCTCGAATAGTCTTTGGTAAGCGTTAATGTCATTTTCATTAGCTAATTTCCATTTTGGAATACCATAATGAAGATTGTTAAAACATTCCTTTACTGGCATACTTATGTCCATAGAGCAAGGCAGGTGATCTGATACACTAAACGGACAAGTGTCATCTACCATAACACTGGTAACACATGGGCATTGCGACATATGTCAGACATGAAACGAGTGAACTGGTATTTTTTGACTGGGGTTGCTGTATACCAAATGTTGTGTGCGTCTGGGGAACAAAGTGCATCTTTATTACAGTGTGAAAAAAGTGATCCTGCATTTGGGTCACTTTTGTCAAGGAGCTGGCGAAGTGCATTGACGGGACATTGGTTTATATCATTCGTCGCGTACATTCGTTTGTCGCTTTGCGCTTCATCGCTGCTGAGACCACCCTGGATGCTTTTTGTTTCGTTTCGTGGGACAGTGGGACATATTCAACATTGCTATCATCTACCACAAATTCAAAGGATGTGGGTGTAAGCTGCTGGTGAAATTCAAGACCACGACTTACAAAATGGATGGCCAAGTCGTACCATACTTTGTATCGGAGGATAACAGGATTGGATGCCGAATGCAGATAAGTGCTAATTTTCATCAGATCACTTGTTTCAATGATTGATTTATGTTGTGTGGGACGTGACAAGCCATGTTGTACATTGTACTTTAATTTAGCATCAAGCATATCATTTGCAGACTTAAACTGCTTATCTCTTACAATGTCAATATCTCTCACGATGTCATTTAAGTGTCTTTTCAGGGCAGAACGAACATTTCTTAAAATGTTTCTTGTGATACTCGGCAGCATATGCAGCCGGCATATTTTCACATCTTGTTTCCTGGTTTTTAGGCTGTGCCTCAGTGTAGAAAAATCTCAACTTTGTGTTAAGTTCCTCTGGTGTAATTGTTGAAAAATCCACAGTCCTCCCCTCGCTCTCGAAAGACCAATCTAAATAAACAGAACTAATAGAAAACAATAGAAACCTGACTATGACAGAGCCAACTATGTAAACTTTGAAATAGGTAACTTTATAGCAAATCATTTTTCTCGGTTAGATCTACATAATTTAATCTCATTCTGATAATTGTTCCATTTTTAAAAATACAACTTTGTGCTGATGAACTGTGTTTCGTTTTGAGAAAATATACGTAGGATGGAATTTGAAAATAATATTTATATGAATTGTGTATATCTACCTTGGAATAGTTTAACACCCCATTTTGTGTTTCTTTTTGTGGATGTTGGTTGTCTGTAGTCGTCCATTCGAAGTAAATCATTATTTGATAAACGTTTGAAACGATGTGTTTGGGATGGCTTATCATCGACTTGCATTGCACACGTCATGTCGTGATTTGCCGATGTTTTTGTAGATCTGGTTGATGCTGTTATCTCTAACAAACTTTCAATTTCTTCCAGGTCTAAATCATCCGGAAAATCAATGTTATCCGTGCTAAGAGTTGCAACGTTTCCGGTAGACTGATCTTCGAAAATCGACTCAAAATTCCCAAGATCAAAACTTCCCTACTTGGAATCGGCCATCTTGTTGGAATGTAAACAAGACAAGTTGCAGACGACTGTTCGCTGACTGCACGTGGTAACCACTGTAACCAGTCAAATAATTTTTTATTAAATAAACACTTTATTAACGTTCACGGATAATGTTGAGTTGTTTGTTTATGTTAACCACAATGTATCAATGTTTATCCAAAGTTCATTAAGGTACCCGAGTGCAAGGGAATTCCCTCGCTGTGTAAAGGTATTCCCCGACATTCCTCAGGTCCGAAAGTAGTCCGGTTCGGTGGGCGTGGCTTATTTTTTTAGATTCATTGGGAAATGAAATCAAAAGCAATGTTCCCAGTTAACCAATCAGATTGCCAGAATTTTAATGAACACAATAAAAATTTAATTATAGTAGAATAATGTGCACTTGGCACATGGATACATTGTACAGTAGAATAATGTGCACTTGACACATCGACACATTGTACTGAAGAATAATGAACACTGGACACATAGACACATTGTACAGTAGAATAATGGGCACTTGACACATCGACACATTGTACTGAAGAATAATGAACACTGGACACATGGATACATTCTATAGTAGAATAATGTGCACTTGACACATGGATACATTGTACAGTAGAATAATGTGCACTTGACACATGGATACATTGTACAGTAGAATAATGGGCACTTGACACATGGCTACATTGTACTGAAAAATAATGAACACTTGACACATGGACACATTGTACTGGATAATAATGAACACTGGACACATAGATACATTCTATAGTAGAATAATGATCACTTGACACATGGATACATTGTACAGTAGAATAATGGGCACTTGACACATGGATACATTGTACTGAAAAATAATGAACACTTGTCACATGGATACTTCGTACTGAATAATAATGAACACTGGACACATGGATACATTCTATAGAAGCATAATGTGCACTTGACACATGGATACATTGTACAGTAGAATAATGTGCACTTGACACATGGATACACTGTACAGTAGAATAATGTGCACTTGACACATGGGTACATTGTACAGAAGAATAATGTGCACTTGGCACATGGATACATTGAACTGAAAAATAATGAACACTGGAGACATTGTACACTATAATAATGAACACTGGACACCTGGACAGATTGTACTGTACAATAATGTACACTGAACTCATGGACACATAGTAGTGTCGTGAAATGATCACTTGACACATGGATACATTGTACTGCAGAGTGATGAACACTTCAGATTGGTGAGGTTTTCGTATGTCTGAATACTAGTCACCCCACAGTTTAGATGCAACAACTGAATAGACAGCAGTGCATCCATTGTAAACTAGTTTTTCAATGACTGGACTGTTACGCCTCAGCTTACGAACACATGTGAGTCGTCACATGTTTTGTTTGTTTTCTTTTTTTCTCTATTTCTGTACATATTTCTTTACACTGTTTTCGTTTCGTTTTTAGGTATATGAACATGGAGGAAAGGGACAAAAGTTAACACATATTTTACGACGGTATAATGTTATTGAAAACTGGAAATATTACAGACTAACCACGTTCCTCAATCTTATAGAGCCCAAAGGTCACATTGATAACGAGCATCGGGCATAACCAGGGACCAGTATCTCTTAAGCTAACAGAGTCAAGGTGCAGTACATTGTTCTGTCTTCACGTCTGTTTACATTTAACGTTGGTCAAATTACATATACCACATATACCTTCGTGACATATTTGCAACTGGTCATTTGTATTATTTATCACCATTGCTTCGGTTCAATTAAATGATATTAGCTCACAATAACAACGTCACCGTAAGTTGTATCGGTAAATGCGAGTATCTATGATAGCTGGAATAGGTATATAATACGGACGCCAGTCACGGGTCATTCGGTCTCCTTAATACAGGTTTACTCACCCAGGTCCTGAGTTGTGTGTGGGTTGGTATAATTGAACCTCCCTAATTCCCAAACAAGAGGTACGAGGGTCGGTCAAAAAGTAGTCGGCTCAGCTATATTCTCGATGTCCAATGTTTGAAAAGCTTCCATTTTATTTTGAAGGAATCGTTAGCGAAGCCATATCAGAAATTTCACATATGTGGGTAATCTGGTTAACGAGTCATCACCACATATTGGGTATAATGTTTCCAAAGAATTGCAGAAAACAAAAAACGATATGTCATTCGGTACCTGTTGGATAATGGCATGCCCTCAGATAATGCCATATCAAATATAGTATTGGATAACTTCATGTCATGATCAACAGTCAAAGATTTGGATTGCTTGATTTATATTTAATTTGAGATTTATTGATTGTTATTATCAGAACAGGTATTAATTTCTAATAAACTGTTTGATTGATATTATCAGAATAGGTATTAATTTCGAATATAACATGCTTCATTGATATTAACAGAACAGGTATTAATTTCTAATACAACTGCTTGGTTGTTATTATCAGAACAAGTTACTAGTAATTTCTGATAAAACATGCTTGATTGTTATTATCAGAACAGGTATTAATTTCTAATAAAACATGTTTTATTGGTATTATCAGAACAGTTGTTATTGTCAATGCAATCATTGTACTGTCCGTGCTCTTCATAATTACCAAAGCGAGGAAAGAAGTCACGACATTGTATATCTTCGGGACAAAACCTTTTGTCATTAATGACACAGTCATAATCGTCACATGCCATGTTGATTTGAACTGTGTATAGTATTCCCAGAACTTATTGAGAAAGTTGTTTCGGCAAATATCTAATACATTTATATGTTATATATAAACTACAGAAGTTCCCCTTAAATGAACATGTTGAGATATGATTCTCTTTCAGTCTAAGTGCTTTTTTAGTACTTTGTGAGCCCTCATTGCCCTGCAATACACGACTGAATGCGCCTAGGCACACTACCGATCAAGTTTGAAGGAAATTGTGTGACAGTGTATCTCAATATTCGACAACTCTTTTCCTCATATCCTGACTATTTCTATACTCGAATTACAGACCTGTTCATTTAAGCTCAAAGGAGACGTCCAGGTATATTTGTTTACAGTAAAATAGGACGTCCAAAAAATTATTTAACATAAGACTTTCTTCCGACTATGGTTACAGAAAGAAAACACGTCACTGTATATTTAGTTTCGGTAACATAAGACGTCATTGCCTATTTGGTCACCGTAACATAAGACTTCTTTGCGT
This sequence comes from Haliotis rubra, assembly GCF_003918875.1. Taxonomy (NCBI): domain Eukaryota; kingdom Metazoa; phylum Mollusca; class Gastropoda; order Lepetellida; family Haliotidae; genus Haliotis; species Haliotis rubra. Next base: position 27,816 of record NW_025766008.1, read on the forward strand.
ATTTGTTTACCGTAACATAAGACGTGACTATATATTTAGTTCCAGTAATATAAGACGTCACTATATTTTTTTCCAGGAACACCAGACGGCTAGACACATTTGTGTACAATATGTTTCATTGTCATATCGATGAGAGAAGTAAAGTGGTTATTGTAGGATTTAAACACATTTTCCATTATCTCTTTTCTAAATGTATAACATGAACTGTTCATAGACTGAGCGTCAGTTCAGACAAATACAAAATAACACAGACCGTTCTGAAAGTTACTGCTGTTACTATTGGTCAGTGCATATTTCCCCAAAACTTTGGCAGGAAGTATTTTTATGCATTCACAAATACCGTTGGCAGTACCAGTCCAAAGCACTATGCATAACAAGGCATGTTCTACAATGTTCATTAGCCACAGATCAAAAAGTTGAAAACCTCAGACCAAGACAAGACAGTGGTCGATTGGAGTTAGATTTACGATCAGTTGACACTATAATGGTTCATGTCAAAATCTATTCATTGCTATTAACAAAGCACGACAGTGTTTGATTGGAGCTAGACTGGTGACACATTGATTCTTGAACTGTTAATGTCAAAATATACTGAACAGCAAAAGAAACGTAAGTTTGGCAAAAATGAAATCTCATGAAGGTAAGCGTTCATGTTTATGGAACGTTCATGGTAAAGTGACGTAATGATCCCCGATGAGATGATGTCATGCAATTTGACGTCCATACGAAACATTCGCATAAACACACCAACAGTGCAGCAAAACCATAATTTTAGAACGTGCATCGACGGTTATGGATGAAAAGCATGCATGTCACTCTGAGGTATCCTTTATAAAGGTTTGAGTAAAAAAACAGTTCAGTATTGACGCTAGGAGGTGTACACGCCACACAAACGATGCCTAGACTAACGACTGAGCAGAGGGGAATGGCCATTGGAAAGTTACACGGAGGTAGCACTGCAACCGCTGTAGCTAGACAATTGGGTTGTCATCTTGCCACCATTACACGACTTGCTCAACGTCATCAGCAAAGCGGGTTGCTGCTGATCGTCCCCGTACCGGACGGCAACGAGTGACAACTCATGCGCAAGATCAGTTCATCCGGGTCACTCATCTAAGGAACCGAACTCAAGCAGCAACAGTAACAGCAGCCTTTGTTCTTGGGTCAAGGGGAGCAGTGCCAAGCGATACGATTAGGCGTCGTCTTCGGGCTGCTGGAATCCACTGCCGAAGGCCATATGTGGGGCCAATTTTGGCACGTCAACAACGCGAGCGACGTTTGCAGCCCTCACACAGCAAGGGTGTTGATGGATTATCTGGCTCAGAACAACATTAACGTCTCTTTACCCGGATATGGCTCCCATTCAACATTCTGGGACGAAATTGGACGGAGGATTGCTGGAGGTAGACAGCCACTCACGCTTGCACAGTTGGAATAAAGATTGGTGTTTGAGCGGAACCAGTTGCCTCAGACATTCTTTCAGACTCTAGTGAACTCAATGAGGCCACGTTGCACGGCCTGTGCGCAAGCTCAAGGTGGCTATACGCGCTACTAAAGAGACTGTCACTTTTCGCGTTCAGGGGTATTTCCATTTGACGGACTGTGATCAATTTGAACTTATTGCAATTCAATGTCAACAGCAACTTTTAGCTGTTACATTGACAGTGTTTTCTAAAGAATAAATGATTAGACATAATTTGGGTTGTCTTCTATTAAATAAATTGACAAAAAGCCAGACTTGCGTTTCTTTTGCTGTTCAGTATATATTCACTGCTACTAACAAAGCAAGACAGTGGTCGATTTGAGCTAGATTGCAATTCAATTCAATTCATTTAATCGGTTTTTTGGCAATGTGGCCCAAAGTACAATTGATTGTGATGAGATAGCCGTAACACGTGACAGGAAGAACATATATACATCTTCAGGACAATGAAAACACATGTTTCATGATATTTGCGATAGATTTGTTAAATTTAGACTGTGTACATATTTTGTTAGTAGATCCGCATAACTTTCACAAACAATACATGGTACTTATCTTCGAGAACTCCAAGATTACAACTTGTGCATACAGCAATGTTCTCATTAGTACATTTTTTGTGTCTCAATAGAGGAGCTAGATTGGTGACCTAATGACACATGAATTGTTAATGTAAAAATCTCTTCACTTCTATGAACAAAGTACGACAATGTCGAATGAAGGTAGATTGTGATCAAACACACTCAGTTAATGTCAAGATCTATTCATCGTCATCCTAATCTTGATTATTAATTTCTCTTTTGTCCTTTCTGGCGTTAGCTATTTTCCAAGCCAAGTCGCTCCTCCCTATATGCTGCAAAGCTGACTCTAAGGCTTTGATGACGTCAGTATCGTCTTTGGTTCCCCGGACACCTTGGCACCACGTCAGTAACAACTGAAACACCTCCGGCATGTGCTTCTTGTTTGCTTCTCGCGTAATGATAGAGATTTTGTCTGTTGACATTCCTAAGTCTATCATTACCTGTTGACAAACCTCCATTGTCAGAATGGATGACAACCCCATTAGACTCCTTTCGGAAAGCAGGGGATGACCTGAAAACAACCAGAAAATGCAGACGTAAGAACTTGTTTTCTAAAAGTGAGAGGCATCTTACTTTGAAACCTTCATCACAAAACATAAACGGCGAGTGAGTGCATTAGTGGGAATATTTTAGGTCGTTGTTAACAATAATTGAGTGATACCAGATACCAGATACATCAGAATGATGTTTACATATTGTATTAATGTTGAAATAAAAAACAGTCCTTCGGTGTAACGAGCAAACACTCTCACCACTAGGCTACTTTTAGCAAAATTTCAGCAATCACGGAGGGAGAAATCAGAATGGTTATCAAATGGGACACAACAATGTAAATCTACAATACTGGATCAAATAAGTTTGTGTTCAAATTTCATTTTATGGTAAAGTTTGAATGATTATATAATGAAGATGCGGTGTTCTCAGCTGTATGGCGGCACTCCAGTGATTGGCATAATAACCAACCGACTCCTTCGCCTGGACGAAGTATACTCTGAATGATCAATGAACTTAAAAATTAGAAGCCTGTTGACGAAGAACAGTAAAACTACTAGTGCATCACAGATATCCTTTTAAAACTAGTAATTAAATCTAAAACAATTTAACTAGAAATGACAAGACAATGGTAAAAGGTAGATCACCATACAAGGGACCATGGGGACTTACCATTGTGTGAAGTTTGCACATATAAAATTTAAACATTTTTTTCGATTATCTCAAAACTTGATAAAAGTCAGATATTAGGTTTTGACAGGACTGCGACGATAAGTATATATGAAATGAGTTTGTGTGCTTATGCATAACGTCATACGCTCTAATTTTATAATGACTCGCAATAAATGTCGAAAATGATTTTTCTTCTATGACGTCAAACGACGACAGAGAGGTCATACACGTATAGAAACAAGGGGGCATAACTCCGCTATGCTTATCACTAGGTCAATGTAACCCAGGTCACTTGGAGAGAACTTCTTGTGAATACAGACGCTATATTTCCGTTATGTTTTGTTCACGGTGAACCGAACTATATCAATACAAAGTTACCCGATGTGGGTGGATACATTTTGCTAGCCTTATAACTAAAGATGACAACGTACTACATGAAAAAGCAGGTAATAGCGATTTGGATGGCCCTATCCGATATATAAAATTAATTGGTAGATTCCCATATTCTCATGTTTGTGTAGATGTAATTTGACTTATTTTGCATCATTATTAACAGAGTACTAGACATATCTTCAAATGTAAAGAAATTAATGAAAAGATTACAACATTTTAGGCAACGTCAGTGCTTGTTTTACGTATTTTGCGACGTCGGAAAATGCTGATAAGTATGATTGAAGTGTGTGTAAAGTGAATATTTCCAAAGGAAACTATTTGTAACTTTGCATTTAAGTGCATGCTGTTAAACTGAAACTGGAGAACCATGTTTTAAATTTCGATTTAACCTATAAGTAACAAAAAAGGTGTTTGGAGATAGAACAAATATCTAAAATCAAAACGCTGTTTTATTGAGTTCAAAAGTGTTCTATATTCATAAAATACTAAAATAGCTCCGGAAATGTACGTATATATCTTTATATTTTTACTTTCCTTATTTGAAAAAAATGAAATAAGACAAATGATCAGGAAAATACCTTTATTTTCAAAACAACACTTTGAGTAATGTTAACGTTATTTCTCTGAATTCCATGCATGAGTGCATAGGCTTGAAACCAACATGTAATTTTGCTGTTTAAACGCAAACTAGTCTTTGACATTTTATGGTGATTTCCTTTAAACATATGAAAAAATATAAGAACTCTGTGAACAGGGATTATTTGGCAAACGTCAAACAATTATGAGCAAGAACGAGTACAGAAAAGTTAAAATATTGATATTAAGAATCAAACTGCGATTGTAATGTGTAATTTAGACTGAACGTGCTGATTATCATCTTATTGATTAATTGTGTGTAGTCATGTGTTATTATAAGAGCACATACCTAAATAAAAGTTTCAAAACTTGCAATAGGTATAAAGTGCTTTGCGGTAGAGAACTACTACATCAGACACATATTGATGTCCATTAACATGGATCACTGTTGTATTGTTTAAGTAAAGACAATCAATTTTGTGGACTAAAACACAAACAATCTCTTAAACAACTTCAAAACTTGGAACAGGTTTAAAAGACACATTTGAATTTGCATTTCCTGTTACAGTCTGTTGTTTTTTTGTTTTGGATTCGGAATTTGTAATCCAGGTGTGGAAACATATTCTTCGCCTGATTGTCTGAGGATTTTCCTTTGTTTTGTTTTTTCCATGATGCTGGTTGTCTCTTACGTTTTCGGGATCTTGAGGGTTCAATCAACTCTTCATGATCTGCAGAATTTGATTCATTTATGTGTGAGGTTGAAACTTCAACAATTTGCGAAACGTGAATTTCTGTTGTTTGGATCAATGGATTATATATGTATCTGTAGATTGAACAGAAGACACTGCATTGCCCATTATGATGACTGGTTGTACCTGTACTTTATCATTATCATCAGAATCATGATCTTCATTTTCTGTTACTAACGCCAAAACTTGAGCCAGTTCAAGAATTTCTGACATGACTCAGTTTTTTTATTCTGCGTTGGCAATCAACAAATTCGCATAAATCAACAAAGAATGAAAAAAAGCAATGCTTAAAAATTCAATGCAGATATCCAAATTGAATTTAACTCCAAATGCTTCCAAATTGCAACAACTCTTTGTCTTTTGAAATATTTCTGTTAAGGTCTTCGGACTGACATGAGTGGCGCTCACATTCAGATGTTCCAGTTTTTCACAGGCTTTGATGATGATAAAATCTTTGCAGTGTTCAACATCTAACGGTTCACGGTTTGGCAAACTCACAAGAAATCCAAGAGTAGTAGCGTGACATATGCTATATTTAAGATTGATTGATTGTGTAATCAAGAGTAGTAACGTTCATCTGTCTTATGTTTAACCATCGCAGTTTCTCAGCTTGAAGAAATCCTGTTATGAAAATGTAATGAGTGACGGACACTGGGTCTTCAACTTCCGTAAAAGGCATCTCTAAGTAGTGGGACCGGGACAAGAGACCATGCAGCTGTTTAAATGTCAATTTCAGGCCATAGAATGCTGTGTCTTTCCAAATCTCTGGTGAATTCAGGATAAGTTGATGCACATATTTACACGCTCTGCACACATTCAATAGTATTTCTTTCAAAGGTATATAGCTTAGAATGTCTATGATTTCCTCAGGAAACCTTGTTAACATTTCAGTGTACCAGGAACCCTGTAAAGATGAAAAATAGGTGATATTGAAAAATGTTCTATATCCAACAAACATAGTAGTAGGGAAACATGACGTACTCTTAGAACTAGAGTATTCTATCTCCATGTCAACCAGGGTTGGTTAATTATCATTTATTGCACACCTTTATCCATTTGAGAAAACAAGCGTTAAGATGAAAAAGTGAAGAAAAATACTCACCAGTTCCATGTGACATCCGATGAAAGTTCAGGTCCAGATTTTCCTGACTCCAAGTCATGCGACGAAATCGACTGTTTTGATTAGTTAGGGTCATAGAACAGTATGGAACTGAAAACCTTTTTATTTTGTGGAGATAGATTGATTTAAACATATTTTATTCACAAATATGAAAGGGATTGGGGACAAGAAATCCCAACTTAAAATACCCGCTCCCTAATATTTCCATACATACATTTTCAATTATATACATATTAGGAAAGAATAGAGAGAAGAGATAGGAAAGTTAAGTAGAGGAAGGGATACAACTCATGTGATCACACAAAACGTTTTGATTGATGAATAAAAGTTTGCACACCTTTAAAAACGTATTCATTCTGTTGAATGGTCATATCAGGACTTCCAAATAACATCAATGACAATGTGATTGGAGAGTCTCGATTTACAATACTTTTTAAATTTAACATTAATATTTCCCTTTGGATGTTGTACAGTTTACATTCTAATAGGAAGTGATGTACATTTTCACAAGTATTGCCACAGTAACAAGAAGTTGAATCTTTTATGTTGAAACGATACAGATCATAATTTAGCTGACTAGTCATATATCTCAACTTTGTGTGTATAATATTTAATTTTCTGATTTCAAACGAGTAATATGATGGAGCTACAGGTTGCTCGCACTTTAAGTACGACTTGAAACTTTGTAATGAAGGTAGATTTCTTTCGGTATCAAAAATATTATTCCACATTCTTACAGCTGATGGAAAAAAGGAATCATATGAAAGTCTTAATCTTGCAGAAGGTAGAATAATATTGCTAGCATTCCTAAGGTTATAATTAGATCTTGATCCAACACTATCTGGAGTAATATCTTTTAAGTATACAGGGGCTAAATCATTTTGAATTTTGTAGAATAGACAAAGTTTTCTTCTTTTTCTTCGTTCATCCAGCCTTTCCCATCCTGTCTCATAATATAGAATTTGACGTGAAGTATATCTAGGTAGACCCGTAACTATTCTGGCAGCTTCTAACTGAAGTTTCTCTAAGTATTCTTTCTGTTTTACAGTACAGCCATCCCATAATTCACAAGCATATTCAAAGTGTGGTCTGATAAATATCTTATAATAGTATTGATTGTATTTCTGTTAAGTAAGTATTTCAATTTCCGCATTGATGATATCATTTTGGAGCACGACTTGATAATTTGATTAGTATGACAAGACCATTTGCCTTTTGCTTCGAATGTTATTCCGAGATGTTTATGATTGTTTACCAAATTGATTTGCTTTCCGTCAAAAAATAATTTCAATTCTTCAGTTTCATCAATCATGGAAAACAACAATGCTTCTGTTTTTTCAGGATTATATGAGACCAGCCAGTTTTGCTCCAGCTATATAATATGTCTAAATTGGTATTAAGAAGTTTCGATTTCTTTAGTATTTTTCGATGATTTTCCAAGCGAGGTATCGTCAGCAAAAGTCTTGTTACACAATCTAATTTATCAGCAATATCGTTAACATAGACCACGAACAAAAAGGGTCCCAATACTGATCCCTGGGGGACCCCAGCTGTTAAGTACCTGTGCTTGGATATAGCTCCGTTTACAAAGACGTGTTGACTGCGATCACTTATGTAACTCGATATCCATTGCAAAAGCTGGCCTCTAATACCATACATCTCTAATTTACGTACAAGCCCTTTGTGCCACACACGATCAAAAGCTTTGGATACATCGCAAAATACCATACAATATTTTTCTTTGTTGTCGAGAGATGTACAAATATGATGGTAAAGTTCAATTAATTGATGGACAGTTGAATGACCTGCTTGAAAGCCTGATTGGTACTTATATAAAAGTTTGTTAACAAGGAAATAGTTATACAAGTGTTTGTATACCTCTCTTTCAAACAGTTTTCCTATGTAACTTATAAGAGAAATAGGTCTATAATTGGAAACAATAGAGTGATCACCTTTCTTAAACAGAGGCATGACATATGCACTTTTCCACATATTTGGATACACACTATATTGCAATGATAAGTTGAACAGTAAACACAGGGGGTTGGATATGGAATAAACGGTATTCTTTAATAATTTATGACTTATTCTATCCGGCCCTGAAGCTTTGTTTAACTGTAAACATTTTATAACATCAGATACTTCCTTCTCAGAAATTACTATTTTATCTAACTGCATATTGGTCCTTGAGGGAAAATGTGGTAATGGTACATCTTTATCATTCAAACGGGAAATTTATTCGAAATATGTATTAAGTTTTTCAGCTTTTTCCAAATCAGAAAATAGCGTTGGAAATTCATCATCAACATTCTGCTTGAGAGGAGGTATATGCGAGGTAGAGACCGAGTTTTTAACAATATAACGTAATAATTTCCAATATGAAGATTTATTTTCAGAGTTTAATTCCAAAAGTAGGCCATTAATATTAGAGTAGAAGTTTTCTTTCGCATAACATTTCATGTTGTTTACTCTATTTCTCTGATTTTATAAGCTTTTGTCGCTCTCTTTTTTGTTTTCTTGGCTTTTCTCCGTAATCGGTCTCTTTTACGGGATTCCCTCCTCAAATTAGAGTCATACCATGGTTTGTCATTTGGACGAATAGTTACTATTTTGGAAGGAATACATGATTTCACATGTTGAGTAAATTTGTTATAAAATAGTGAACAAGCATCATTAACATTTGAACATCCATTATATAAATCCTTCCATTCTGTATTTTCTATAAGATAATTGAGCATTTCATAATCACCCTTATTGTAACACCAGATTTCTCGCTTATAAAATATGTTGTTACATAACTGTGTACTTACCGCCCTTGCAGCTAGCAAGTCCTAATGTTCTCGTGTTCTCGACGAGCTCTCCACAGAAACAAGGACCTACGATCTTTTTCCCTATGTACTTCAAGTTGGCTACAACACCAGAAGCACAAATAGGTACTGCAACAGTTTCTGCATCGTCGTGAGCGATATGGGGGTATCTGTGGAACAGTGGAGGAGTAAAATAGGACTTTTTAGCCATCCACGTGGATCGAAACAAGTCGGCCATGTTGCCAGGCACACCCCGACCACAAGATGGTCACCTGGAATGTATGTAGGCTATCGGCTACTTTCAACATTGCTTGTTCTTGGCAGTATTTCCATACTATCTAGGAACATTGTTTGTGCCAATGCTCTCTTATTATCTGGAGACATTGAATCTAATCCTGGCCCTCCGAAACAGACAGATAATGGCGAACTATTAACTGTGAAAGACGACATTCTACGTGAACTTCGCTCGATGAAGAATGACCTCTCACGTGATATACGAGATGTGAAAGCTGACACAAGAAAGCTCAACGCAACAGTTAACGAAATTACTGACAAAATAGAAGACATAAAGGCGCAACAAAACATATTACGTCTGGACGTGGACGCTTTGACCGAGAAACTTATGAATCTGGAGCACCGTGACAGCCAGTCAAGTGTGTCTAAATTCGACGAGGATATTTCCGAAATCCAAAGCAGTATAGAGCGGATGGAGCAGCTCAGTAGGAAGAACAACGTCTTACTTCACGGGGTGAGTGAACTGCCTGATGAGACCAGATCAGATTGTAAATCTCTTGCTTGTGACATTATTAATAATCACAGCCCTGACGTGCAAATCTGTGACCAGGACATTATTGACTCTTATAGAATTGGTACTCTGTCTGCCAAAAGCAAACATCCAAGGCCCATAATGATCAAGTTGAAATCTACATCTAACAAAATAGCTGTACTTAAGTGCCGTGAAAATATGAAAGCTGATGGTTATGGACTCTCGAATGACCTGACAAGAAAGCAGAGAAAAGTTATATCAGATTTAAAACTTCAAAATAAGCAAGGATTTTATAAAAATGGCAGATTAGTTGTTGTTGACAGGCGCTCCTCCAAAAACTCTCGCCATGTGTCGACTGGTGACACAGTAACAGAAGGGGATGAAAGCACTCCAGCTCACAGAGGACCTGACAACACATCATAGGGGCGTGGCCGGCCTGTCACACAACGCCAGGATGTAAACAATGTGATAAACTGTCTCTTTTGGAATATCTCAGGTTTTTTTAACAAAGTTGATGACACAAAGTTTATTTCATTCGTCAAATCTTTCAGTGTTATAGGTTTGAACGAAACGTGGACAATTGGATTCGATTATTCGACAATATTTCACGACTTTATATGTTACCACATTGATGCTTTAAAAACCTCTAATACAGGTAGACCCTCTGGTGGAATTATTTTGTTGATAAACAAATCCTTACAATCATATGTGAAATCTTCTAGAACTACAGACAATGCTATATTTATATTATTAGACAAATCAGTATTCAATCTAGATAAAGATGTTTTATTATCTGTTGTATATGTGAACCCAGTTGGATCACCATGGTCTAACTGTAAATCATTTTCATGTGGATTGACATCATTGTTTGAATCATTAGTGTCCTTACTGAGTGAGTTCAGTGACCCCTATGTTATTATTGGAGGTGACTTTAACGCGAGAACAGGCGAAGAACTAGATAGTGTCGACAACAGCATATCTGAAGCACTTGGGGATGAAGACTACTGTGCTCTGTTTGATACAGTCTCCACAACACGTCGCTCTTGTGATAAAACTCTTAATCAAACCGGTCGTAAATTGCTAAATTGGTGTGCTGTATTAAATTTATTTATTATGAATGGTCGATGTGGACTCGATGCTGGCTTGGGTGACTTCACGTTCATAAGCCATTGTGGTAGAAGTGTCATTGACTACGTCATTGCTTCTCCCGCTATCTTCAATGTCTGTCAACACTTCAACATCTTCTCTCGATCCGACTGTGATCATCTACCGCTAACATGTCAATTTCAGTTACGTGACCAGCCCGTGCTGCACGCTCAGGATAGTGATTCATCAAACATCCGAGATGATTACCGCTATGTATGGTGTGATGCTAACACAGAACTTTTTAGAGAAAATCTATTGTCAGATAAAATTATTTCAATGTTTGATGAATGCCTAGATCGCATGTTCGATAATATTATTGAGTCTGATGATTTATTTACTGATGCTATATGTGAAGCTGGTACATGTATGAAACGTAAATGTCGTGTTGGCACTTTAAATTCTCAGCCTTGGTATGATTCTGAGTGTAGCTACTATCGCTCTGAGAGCGAGAGGCTGTTGTGTGTTTATAGACGATGTAGACTTGACGATACTCTTAAAGATTATCTAAGGGCAAAAAATAAATTTTCTTCTGTTACGAGGGATAAGAAGCGAGCTTACCAAGATAAAATGTCTATAGCTTTGAGAGATAATTTATATAATAGTAAGGCATTTTGGAAGTTATTAAAACGTTTTTCATCCACAGTTCCAGTTACCCCCAGTATTTCATTACAGGAGTGGCATGACTATTTTTGCAGTATGTATATGACACCTGGTAGATCGTCAGTTAGCGATAGTGTGGCCAATAGCTATGAGTCCAAGTTTTCTGATAGTAATACCACTGCTATTCTTGACTCGCCAATCTCGTCTGATGAGATAATGGTGGGAATAGGTGCACTCAAGTGTTCTAAATCAGCGGGGGATGATAAGCTTATTGCGGAATTCTTTAAGCACTCTTCGGATGTTATTATTCCATATCTTACTATTTTATTCAATATGCTTTTTGATAAAGGTATATTCCCAGCTCAGTGGTCAATGGGTATAATAGTTCCTGTTCATAAAAAGGGTGATGTCAATAAGGTGTCCAATTACAGAGGGATTATAGTTCTCAGTGTCTTCAGTAAACTATATGTGTCGGTTATTCATAATCAGGTTTTCGACTGATGCTTACTGCAAGATCTCTGAGTCGCAGGCAGGGTTCATAGCTGGTTACTCGACTATAGACAACATTTTCATTTTACAAACTATTATTAACAGAATTCTATCTAAGAAAGCGAAATTATATGCTTTTTTGTAGATTTTTCAAAAGCGTTTGATTTGGTGAATAGGGCTAAATTATGGTCTGTATTAAATGAGAAGAGCGTGTCTACCAAAATGTGGAATTGTGTCCGATCCATCTATGATTGTGTCAAATCTTGCGTTAAATCAAATAATATGTTTTCCGAAATGTTCCAGTGTAATATTGGAGTGCGTCAAGGGTGTGTCTTAAGCCCCTTTCTATTTTCTATTTTTATAGATGAATTGGCTAGTGAAATTGAGTCATCTTGTTATCCTGGTATACAGATGCATCCAGAACTAACACAAGTATTTCTCTTGTTGTTCGCTGACGATGTAGTACTCCTCTCTGATACTATCTGTGGCCTACAAAAGCGTATCAATGTTTTGGAAAAGTATTGTATTGAGTACGACCTTTCCGTAAATCTAGATAAATCCAAAATTGTTGTCTTTAGAAATGGAGGTAAGCTCTCTAAATATGAAAAGTGGTATTTGAATGGCATGAGAATAGATTGTGTCCCAGGGTATAAGTATTTGGGTGTTCTTCTTTCTCAAAGCTCGTCGTGGCATAAACATTTTGATAATTCCATTCTACAATCTAAAAAGGCCCTCTATAGTATTATTAGGTCACTATCGAGCTAAAACCTTTTCGCGGTGACATTTTCTTCAGGATTTTTGATTCAAAAGTCTTACAAATCCTACTTTATGGGGCTGAAGTCTGGGGCTTGGATTGTGATATTAGTTCACCAATCGAGAAAGTTCAAACTCTGGCTTGTAAATATCTGCTTTGTGTCAAAATATCAACCCCTAATCACATCGTTCGGGGTGAGTGTGGCAGATACCCTGTTTATGTTTATGCGTACAAACGCTGTATTAAATATTGGTATAAATTGTTGAATATGCCAGTATCTCGTCTGCCCAGAAAGTGCTACAACCTATTATTGTTAGATGCTAGCCATGACAAAACAAATTGGGTATCAAAGCTTAAGTTATTACTTTATAATATGGGATTTGGATATATATGGGAAAGACAGTCTATTAGTAGCTTAAATTCCTTCCTGTCTGAATTTATGATCAGGGCTCAGCATATATCCCATCAAGAATGGCATAACTCAATCATCAAGTTCTAAAACTTATTCATATTCTCTTTTCAAGTGTAATCTATCTATGGAACCATATCTAAGTGTTATTAACGTTAGTAAATTTCGCATTGCACTCGCACAGTTTCGCTGTGGTTCCCATCAATTAAATATTGAGACAGGTAGATACACAAATAAACCAAGACATCACAGGTTATGTAACATGTGCGACAATGGATATATAGAAAACGAGTATCATTTCCTTTTAGCGTGTACTGCATACAGTTCTTTGCGCACATTATATATTCATATTCACATTATATTATATACACATACCCTTCTTTGTCAAACTACAATATATTAATGACCTCCAACAATACCTTTGTCATCAGAAATATAGCAATGTTTGTCTATTATGCTGTAAGACACCGCCAATCATATATGGCTGCAAATATGTAATATTTGTATTATGGGCCGATGGCCTACATACATTCTGCGAATAAAGAATTATTATTATGTTTACATATGTTCCTCTGTGATCACTTATATTGCTATCAAACTCGACAACACCACTGTCAACAACACCGATGTCTTCACTGACAATTACCGGATCAAGCAAAGTACTGGTTGTTTTGGTAACTCCAGTAGGTTCAGATATAACATTTCTTAAATTTTTCATAACCAAGAGTTCATTTACATTAAGTTTTTTAGCGGATAAGAGATTTTCATTTATATCACGAACAATAACAACCTTAGACGACATATCAAGAGCACTTTCAACGTTATTATCTAAGCGAGCCCAAAAGTCCAAAGAATTATACTCTGGTCGGTATACAGTACATAATAACAGCGAATTTTGAGGTAAATATATCTGAATCCAAATTGTTTCATCATAGACATTTTCAAGTTCTGGAATTCTTTTTAAAGTCAGGCTTTTATTAACATAAACTAGTAAACCACCCCCAAACATATTTCTGTCTTTGCGCACTGGCTCGTGAAAGTCTTCCCAGATTAGCATTTCAGTTTCAATACTGTCGTCTAAGTGCGTTTCCGTAAAACAAACAACATTGTGATCTGATAAGAATTCACTCAAATAAGAAAGCTTGTTACGTAGACTTCTAGTATTTAGATGGAAACTAGACAATGAATGGTCACAGACAGTGTTGTCATGGGTCAGTGGCCCTGGGTTGGGTTGCACGTCCCCAGCAATCAATAATAAAAATAGTAACACAAGGATTACGTCAACATTACCAGCTTGTGACTGGAGACAACAGACACTAAGAAACACCGTGCATGCTTTCCATTCGTTACAGAAAATCTCAAACATGAACTTCAATTCACGTACAAAGAGAGTTACATTGCCACTTGAAAAATGCGCATTAGTGACGCTCTTGAATCCAACCTGTATTCTAAATTTTACACAATTAAATACTCCAATCACCACACGGTGTTGCATTATATCATTACCCATGTAAATACTGGGAGTATAGTATTTACTCAGACATTATTAGATAAAGATATGACATTATAAGATTAAACAGACATTGTATTATTATTTCATGTTGTCGGGAAAAAATGTTGAATTTGAGTGTGATCACACCATATATAGGGGAAATAGAACGAGTACAGATAAGTACACGTTTACAGATGGTTGATAGTACTTGAAGAATGGAGCTGATAGAGTCGGAACAAAGAGATTGGAATGGTATGATAGAGATAGAGAGGAGGAGACTAAATATCAAGGGATTCCTAACAACACAAAATCCTATCAAATAGCCAACGACACATAGAACAAGGAACATAAGACATTAAATCATCATTGTGGACATCAATAGTTTCGCATATACATATTTACATTGAGTCTACTTACAGGATATGTACAACTGAGTGGATAACACACTTAGTACAGTCACATATTGTCCAGGTGATCCAATTAAGTTCTATTTATATTTATTCAGGTCGGTCTCACACGAAATCACGTGAGTTGCTCCCTCTGGCTGTTCTAGAATGTAAACTCGTCCATCGCGTGTCCATGTCGCCTCAATTTGTTTTCTTTTCATCAAGTCTCTCGTGCACTTGAAAAGTTTGCTCCTGTGTTGCGTGAGATCTTCATTTATGTACACTCCTGGATTGTTTGTTCTCAGTTTTGACCTGTTGATGATGACTTGTCGTTTATCCCAGAAGGACACAAACTTGACGATAATATCTCGTCGTTTCCCCGAATGTTTCCTGCCTATTCGGTGACTCCTGTCGATATCCGAGATACGGATGTCCGGGTGTACAGTTTTTAGCACTTCTGTTACCAGTTCGTCAGTGTTTTCTCCCACGTTCTCAGTAATGCCTGCAATTCTAATTGAATTTCTCCGGCTATACTGTTCTAAATCATCTGTTTTCTGTGATAGATAGATAGATATGATTTTGTGTGTCTGAAAAAACATTTTCTAAGCTAGATACAACTACAGAAATTTATTTGGGGAAAGAATACACCATAGCAAGTTCTAGTACCCAGAAAACCTAAACTCATGTTTTTTTCAAAAAGTGGAGATAGAACACCCTGGTTCTCTGGTGACAATATATTTCACCTAATTTCCATGAATTTTATAAAAGGTCTCGGTTTCTATGTGAAAATTGCACACTCTTTAGACAATACATAAAATGACTTATTTTATCATTTAAATAGTGTACTGAATATATCAACAATTTGAGTGTGTATCTTATTGTGAGCAACACGCGCACCTACTTGGCATCAATTTAACTTATATCAAATGTAATTATTCAAAACACCCGAATACTTTTTATAAGATAAGAATTTTCTTTGTTTATGATTATGTAGCTATTTCTCTTCATAAGTTTGCAATGATGCATAAAGATAGCCACTTTTGTATAGAACTACTAGTATAAGAAGTTGGATGTAAGGTTTAAGAGATGGTTTATATATTTCTAAACAATTTTCGTATAAATATAGTTAGAGATTGATCTGCTGTCATCAAGAAATTTTTAATCGAATATGAATTGATTATATTATCGTAAATAATGATAGCGAATCATAAAACATTTCTGGCACCTGGCCAATCAATATACATCATTGTTGTGTTTATAAAAAGGTACAAATTCAGTGAACAAGACAATTCCTTTAAATATACATGTTTATAAAATGTCTAAGTCATTTTCATTAATATTATCAGTTTTATTTAAAAAAGTTGAATTTAATCGCTGTTCATTTATCTGTTCAAATGGAACCGCAATATTAGTCCCAATGCATTGAATATTGTACATCATAGGAACTTAACTGCATGTTGCAGTTATGGAAACATTTGATCTCCTAACACTTGTGTAAAGGTTTAAAATATGGTGTACTACACTAAATGTGTCAATTTCGTATGTAAATATTATTAAAGAAATCAAACACTTTCAAAGAATCAAAAACGTAGGGGTTTAAGACAGAAATCCGCAATTTTTTTTTTAAATGATGCCCCTGGGTGACAAAAAATACACACCCGAATCACCACATTATGCATAGGTTAGGAATCATCTAGAAGCATGACCTCATGACACAGGTCTGTGATATGTATGACCTCACTGCTCAGAGTCATAGACTATTCTAGAAGGTATGACTCATTACACAGGTGGCTAACCTAATTAGGCACACACTCTTGGGTCCAGATTGCCCCAGGTAACAGACCCTCATTATGCAGAAGCTTCTGGAAGGTATGATATCATATCAGGGCTAGTTTCTGTCTACAGTATGTGGAGATATACAATAGAATGTGTATTATGTAGTAATTATTGCATACAATTATTCTTAATGGGAGGTGTATAAATTAAGCACAACAACACAACTCACATTTCTATCACAAATACATGATTCTTAAAAATACCAATTGATGAAGTCAATTTCTGAAGAGGCTTGTTCATTGGTAGAATTTTATATTTTCACTTAAATTGTTGATATATTTATAACTTGCTTAAGTCACGATATGGCTGAAATATTGCCGATGTGACTTAAAATTTTAACTCACTCTCACTCTGTAGAGGCTTGAAAGGGTATAGTTTTCACAATGTTGAAACCATTCCCCATTGATAACACATATTTATTCAGGGCATTTCAATAGCAAAATTGATGAACATGTAGGGTCACTTGAATTTTGTATAAAGGGTTGTACTGACTGATTGAATTGGGCTGGTGTGTTTTATGTATTCCATCAAAGCTGCATACCATTTCGACTTTCCTCACTGATGTTACAGACACGACATTACGACTTTGTCTCCACGATATTGTATAAGAACTGGATGCTGTTGCCAGGAAAAAGGCAAACTTTTTCATTTTATCATTTTCATTATAATAACCGATTTTTAAAGGCTCAGTGGCAATCGACTGATCAGGGTACAAAGCCCCTTATCTCCATTTACAATAATACTTTGGTTGTAATGTCAGCAGTACATTATCTTTTGTGTCTAATGTATGGGTTTATAATTGGATATTGAAAGGCTACATTTGGATGTTCGGTAAAAAAAACCCCTGATTGTTATAGATAAAGAAATAATTCAATGGTTTATGCACAATTACCAGCTCTTATTCCACAGGCAGTATACTATGATTAAATACTGGTGTAAGCTTCTTGTGACTGATAATAGTATTTTATGTGGGTTGTTATGTGTGAAGAGGTGAAGAACCCGTGGTGTAAAGAATTGGGCGTATCAAGGTATTCAGTTGATTCCATGAAATAGCGTTCAGGCAGGAATTGGTATTATTTATCAGTGATAAAACATAATTGCACAATGAACAGTTGTCTAATGTCAGTCAGTAAATAGACATGCAAGAAAGATATACAGATTGCATATCATATTTATTAGCTCAGTAGACATTAGGATAGGAGCACTCCCAAAGCCTACATAAAATCTTTTGTGAATTACATTGTCTCATTTCACCTCTTCATCCTCATGTCCCAAATGTGTCACTCTCAGATATGGTGTCTTCATAGTCGTCTTCAGTCAAGTCTTCCACCCAACATTTATATTTGTACAGTTTTGAAAACACTTCATGATACATATTAACAAATGAAAAATGCAACTTTATGGATGACAACTTCTGGTTTATTTGCTTTCAGCGACGTTTCGATGTAGATTCTTACATCGTTATCAAGCTAAGAGTGAGTACAACCAAATGGTGAGGAGCATATATACATGGTATGTTCTGACAAGCAGCAGATTAACATTAACAACAACATGTAATAGAAATAACAAGTGGTACATAATTGGAAGAGGACAGTAGGGAACTAAAACAACAAATAGCCTTAGTAATGAAGCCAATAAACAGTGGGATTAAGTAGTAACAACAAATACACAGGGTGCTTTTGATGGTCTATAGCTTGATTAGTTCTTCATAGGCTGATGGTTTGTAGTATTCGTGGTCACGGATGATCAAAGGTTTGTGGTGGCGGATTTCGATGGCTTCTAACATTTTTCTTTTTGTGAAGTCCTGATTATTGGTTGATAGGACTTCAAATTTGTCAAACTAAATTTGATGGGTAGGAAACTTGACCACAATAGTCAGAGTCCACCAGAGGATGTGGTTTCTTCAAAGCAGAGAAGTTGTCATCTCCTTATTTTGAAACCCACTTGGGGTATCCCAGGTGGACCCACTGAGGACCTTTCGGGACACTATTTTTTCTGTGTTTTTGCAAATCATGCACGTCTTGAACCATGAGTCCACAGTCATCACAAGATGGCATTGTTGGAAGGTTTTCTTCACACATCTGCTCACTCTGAACGTCTAACTCTAACTGAATTGTCCTAGCTTGGAGGCCTCCTTTTAAACTGAATGCATTGGGACAAAGTCAAAACTGGGGAGGTGTTTGGGGTTTTAGATCAACCAACAAGTATCCATAAGGTTTCTGGGTAGCCCTTTGAAACAGCTCCATGAAATAATGATAATTGTCTGGATACATTTGCCTCGCCAAAGTCATGATGGGTTGTTTATCGATAGGGTTGTTGAACAGAAGCAGATAATGACAGTTTTTTCTTTGTGTGTGATCCTTACTGTAATACAAATTTTGGTTCAAGGCTATCACTGAGAGACTATGATGATGACTTCCTGCAGTAAACAGATCTGTATCGCCTAGATCTTTGCTCGTTGTTGACATTAAATCGTCAAGCACAATGACGTTCACAGCACTGGGTTTCACAAACTCATCATTTTCGAGCCATGCCTTTATGAAATTCAAGGTAGGGACAAACACAGGTTTGAATGGAGTTATATAGTGGCTGCCATTGTTTGTGGAGCCATGTATACTGAAAGGCAAGAAACGTCGTAATATTGGAGATGACATTTAAGTATCAATGGAGGATTTGAACCTATATTTTTTTAATATACACCGGAAGTCAAGTTTGAGGAAACAACGAATAATGGTCGGATAGCCTGTTTTGTCCAATAAAATATTGTTTGAGATTGAGGCTAGAAATGTGTTTCTGTGTGAAAAGGGAAGCGTCTGCACAAACACAACATGCATGCCTGATTAAAATCGAGATGCACATGCATCATGCATGCATTCAGGTATATATTGCCGGTTTGAGTGGCAATCGTTCACTTGTTTTCTGAACACATGAGCTATGGCTAGGTTAGCGAGAGGTGTTGATGCACAATATGACGGTCCTGGTGACATGTTGTTACACAGGTTCGACCACTACGTTGGCTTCATTGGTGTTGTTGGTGGGGTTGTGTCGCGATCTAAGACATTCTATCATTTGTACGCTGCAATTGTAGTCATTATCAATGACTCAAGCACATTGACCAGCATCTAGACATCCAATGGCTTGTTGTCGTTGATCTCTCACTAGTCTAGCCCTTCTAGAAGCTGCTTCACTAAGTAGGTTGAAAGGATGTAGTAGCCTTATTCTTCCAATCACAATGGCTGGGACGTACTTTCTGATGAATGTGGTTGTTGTTGCTGCTGATGTTGGCAAGTTGCCATTGATAAAAGAGGAGGTCCATGAGGTCGAGGTGGAGGAGGTTGTCAATGATGAGTCAGAGGAGGAGGAGGTCCATCGGTAGTCGGAGGAGGAGGAGAGGGTTGTTGATCTTTCTTTTTTCTGTGTCTCAACATATTGTCTGTCCTGGAAAAAGTTTGATAGCACATGAGACACGTTGTTGACTGAATAGTGGTCTGAATCTAAATGGCAGGGAACCTGTCTACTGCTTTTATCTAAAAAGTCGTCTTCCATTTGTTCATAAAAGTCTGGGAGGAGGAAATCATTTTATCAGCTTTAGATCCTCCTTTCTTCTGCATCTGAATGACAGCCTTGGCCTTATCGACCACTTGTTCAGTAGGGGTAACAAAATTAATCTAAGGCTGCTCTGAGATTTCTTTTGGTTTGTTTTTCTTCCACACTTCCATACAGTTCCAAATATGGATCCACAGACATCATGGCAGATTTTTCTCCTCCACGTATAATTGAATGATTAGGATCTCCTTTCCCTTCAGCTCGTAGCATGTTAAATCGTGTCAATTTATCAACATCTTGTACGAAGAGTTTGTATTAGGGATTATTTATGATGAAAATGGTCACTGGTCCACAGCTAAATGAAGCTAGATTGCCGTCGTGACCTTTTATACTGAACCACAAAAGAAATGTCACACCAATAGCGGTTTCTTAAAGTACACACTTTAATTCACTCTGATTAACAATCAAAACGGAGGACTGAGTTCAAACTTGACAATTATGGTTAACACATTTTGGGGAATCACATTTAGACTTCACACAAACAAATTCACCAAAAATGGTACCATTTAGATACCACAAGGTCAGTATCATGTGACTCATCCATGGGCATTGATGTCAGCATTGCATCATCTGTAGATATGATGAGTTAGCTGGTTGATGAAGGACAAAGGCACTTAGGTCCATATTCTGCAAAATGCCTGATCGAATCCAGCCACAGTTGTTGGCCTTGGTTGGAGGTCATTCAGTCTTCTTTGAATCTCGTCCCAAATGTGTTCTATTGGACTTAAAGCCGGACTGAGTGCAGGCTATTGTAGGGTTTGGGTGCCATGTTGTCTTAGGAAGTCCAATGTTGTTCTGGCAGTGTGGGCATGACCTGTTGTCTTGCTGGAAGATATTATTTCTGTTAATGTCGGACAACATGATGGGGTCTTATGACTTAGTCAATATAGCAAGTAGCTGTCACGTAATTTCCTCATCCTGGACGAAGATTCTGGAACACCACAGTGTCAACTAACTGGTTCGAACCGATTGCACCCCACACTATGATGCTTGGACCACCCCACAAGTCTCTTTCGAGAATACACTCATTGGTAAACGGTTCACCACGCATTTGTCATACTCGCACTCTGCCATCGACTGTCGAAACACAATGTCAGCTTTCATAAGATAAAAGCACAGTTCTCCATTGTCGATAATGCCAATTTTGACGCTGAGTTGCCAATTGCAGTCGGTTTTGGTGGTGACGAGTGGTGAGGGTCTGTGACAGCAGAGGTTTCTTCCGCGCAAACGTTGACGCACTGCATTGGCACTGATGGGTCTGTTGTGAGTCCCAATGTTCTGACGTGCTGTTTCCGTCATCCTGGGGAGGTGATCCTGCAGAAGGTGGCGCACAATCAGTCGGTCTTGATGTTGTGATGTTACTGAATGTCGCCTACTGTGTGAACGGTCTTGGATGCTGTTAGTTATCTGATACCATTCCCGCAGTTGGTAGATTGTCCTAACATGAACATTAAAATGATTAGCTACCCTCCTTGCAGTCTGGACAACTTACAATCGTCACTAGACTTGGTTCCTCTGATCTCTCGTAAGTCGTCGCATGGTGATTGTGTCAAAACAGAAATGATTTCAGGCGAGTTTGGGACTCATTTCATTGGTAGGGTTGTTATGACATGCACGTGCAATCTCATTTTCACAAATGTCGTACGAAAATGTTTGGTATGTTTATCCGATTTGCTTTTTCATCAGAAAACACACTGATGTTGGTAATAACGGTCAATTTGGATTGAAAAGCATGCTAACAAAACGGTTGGTACAATCATAATAAAAACACCATCTTGCAAGAACGAAATTTTGCGTTTCGTTTGTGGTTCAGATATCCATAGATATATCAATGGTTTTAAATGACCGTCAGATTTCATGGCTTGGAAAATTTCTTAGGTCCAGCATCACAAACAGTATTTTTTGGATCGTCAAACATGCTCTTCACCCCCTTGACAAACTAAAGACGTGTGTATTTGTACCAAAATGTACTACGCCAATGCTTTATCTAAAAACCAGGCATTTTGAATTTTTGAATGTGGTGTCATTTTGAATATGGTTTTGACAGCAGATTTTGAACAATCATTGACACCATCAATTACATGAGATCACAAGGCTTTGACACCATAAATTACATGATTAAATCCCATGACGTCAAAAAATGATGATGTAGTAAACGTGATGACGCCACAATGATATGACATCGCTGCACTTAAAGTCTAGTGTTCAGAGGTGTACATTTTTCATTTAAAACGAATGAAAGGTGATTTTTGATGATAAATAGTATTGTAATTACGTGTCTTCTGATATTAATTATATCTGCACGAGTTGATAAAGTTACGAATATCCAATGCTTGCCGAAACACAGAGTTCGTATCGTTTTTACTAGCAAAATACAGGAGAAACCTAATATGCGCATATAATATGAAATCCCACCTGGAAATCGGTTGAGAGGAATTTTCAGATGTAACCGCTTAGTATAATTCCACTTTGTTAGTTAAGAATTGATTTGAATCGCATGACGAGCAACAAGGGATAGATCGTTAACTTTTGAAATACCATGACAATAATGCCTAAAAAAATTATTTGTGAAGGGCATCTAGAAGTGATATATATGAAAAACCGAGAATTTGTCCACTTTTGTGTTTTGAGGAATGCGACGTGTCGGAATGTATTCTTACTCCTTCATCAGGTGAATGAGAAACAAGGGAGCAGATAGATATATAAGTGCATGTGATACAACTGTCATGTATCGGGACAGCAGTGGCAGGATAACTAAATTAATGGTCCCTGTGGAGGTGTTAAGGAGGACTCCCCGAGCACGCATGCGCACGAGTAGCGAACAGCATGGCGACCATGTGCTCTCATGTGTACTAACACAAACGTGAATAAAATACTGTTATACTCCCCGTTGAGTGTAATACTTGACATAATTGGCGACGAGGTGAAACCTCTACAACCATCTCTACGATGTCTGACTGCAGTAAGTTTGGAGAATTTAACGCAGCTGTGGAAACCTGGACTTGTTACACCGAACGGCTCGAAGCACACTTCACGGCAAACAAGATTGACGACGCTGACATACGGAGGTCAATTCTCATCAGTTGTGTGGGACCAAAGACATATGGACTCATTCGGAATTTGATATCTCCTGCCAAGCCAAAGGATAAACCTTTTGAAGAACTTGTGGAAGTTGTTCAAACTCATCACGATCCACGACCGTCGGCTATTGTGCAGTGGTACAAATTCAACACATGCTTTCGTCAGCCAGGTCAGTCTATTTCTGAATATGTGGCAGAACTACGGCGCTTAGCCGAATATTGTGATTATGGGACAGAATTGGAGAAAATGTTGAGGGACAGGATAGTATGTGGTGTTGCTAATGATGCAATTCAGAAGAGACTTTTGTCTGAGGCAGGATTAAACTACAAACGTGCTTTAGAAATTGCTCAAGGTATGGAGATGGCAGCTAAGAATATTGTTGACATTCAGAATCCAGTAGGAAAGAAAGATCTAGCATCTGCAGACATAAACTTTGTAAAGAAGAAACAGTATTCAAAACCAAGAGACAATTCACACAAGTTCAATAGGAAGGACAGACCTCATTCTTCACATGATAAGGGGAAAGGACGCAAGTGCTTTAGGCGTGGAGACGACTCACATAACCCTGAGCAATGCAAATATGTGGATGTGGAGTGCAGTTATTGTCACATCAAAGGACATATCAAACGTGCTAGTTTCAAACGTAAGCGGAGACAGGGCCACCAAGCAAATCTTCTCGAGAATGTCGATCAGTCAGACATAAGTGAAGCAGAAGAAGAATATGAACTTTACACCATAAGTGAACCAATGTCTCAACCAATCATGATAACAGTACATCTCAACGGTCAGTCCGTAACCATGCAATTTGACACAGGTGCAAGTATTTCCATCATGAGTCTTAAAACGTTCAAGAGCATTTGGAAGACAGAACAAGCCCCTCAGCTCAAAGAATGCTCATTAATTCCTACGGGGTTACACAGGAAACATTGTGGACTTGATAGGATGTGCAGAGGTAAACATCACATCCAGAACCAAACAGTTACATCACAACTCCTTGTAGCCAGAGGTGAGAGACCCAGTCTGTTCGGAAGAAATGGATTCGACTGTTCAATGTGACACGTTTTGATGAACTGAACAATGTATCATCTTCTCCCCAGGACATCGAGGATGTGCTCCAGACATACTCACATATTTTCCAGGAACAAGGGGGAATCAAGGGTATGGTTGGCAAGATATACATTCCACCAGACGCAAAGCCAGTGTTTCTCAAAGCACGACCACTTCCTTATGCCATGAAAGAAAAGGTAGACCAAGAATTAGACCGACTCCTTGCAGAAGGAATTATAGAACCAGTACAACACTCGGAGTGGGCCACTCCGATAGTCCCTGTACTCAAGTCAGATCAAACAGTGAGACTCTGCGGAGACTACAAAGTCACAGTGAACCAAGCATGCAAGCCAGACCCATACCTCCTCCGCCTTCCTCCAGCTTCCTATCGACGAGAAGTCGAAGGACTACACAACCATAAACACCCATAGAGGGTTATTCAGATTCAACAGATTGCCCTTTGGAATTTCATCCTCACCGGGCATATTCCAGCGCTGCATAGACAATCTCTTACAGAACATTCCCATGACTGGTGGTTACCAGGATGATATCATCATCTCAGGTCAGGATGATACCAAACACATGGAGAACCTCACCACTGTGTTGGAGAAACTTTCAACAGCAGGCGTAAGGATCAAGAAAGAAAAGTGTGTTTTCAAAGCTCCAGATGTTGTGTATTTAGGGCATAGAATCAGTGCTGAGGGCCTACACCCACTACCAGAGAAAGTGGATGCCATCAAAGATGCACCCGCTCCTACAAACATTACTGAACTTAAGTCATTTCTGGGTTTACTAAATTACTATGGGAAATTCTTGAAAACCTATCAACGGTCCTAGCTCCTCTACACTACCTTCTGAAAAGGACATTAAGTGGCATTGGGGTGCCAAACAGAACGATGCTTTCATAGAAGCAAAAGACTTCTTAGCTCAGCAGAAGTCCTGGTGCACTTTGACAGTGAGAGAGAACTTATTCTTGCTACGGACGCATCACAGTACGGACTGGGTGCAGTCCTCTCTCACAAGATGCCTGATGGGTCCCAGCGCCCTATATCATTTGCATCACGAACACTCAACCAGGCAGAAAAAGGGTACTTCAAATCGAAAAAGAGGGACTCTCTGTCATATTTGGAATTAAAAGATTCCACCAGTATTCTCTACGGGAGACACTTTCTGATCTCAAATGACCACAAACCCCTCCAGTTCCTGTTTGGAGAAAAGAAAGGCATTTCGGGCTATGTCTTCTCCGCGTATCCAGAGGTGGGCAATAACCCTGTCTGCCTACAGCTACTCCTTCGTCTACGCTCCAGGAAAGGATCTTGGTCATGCGGATGCCATGAGTAGGTTACCACTACACAATGCACCTTCCTCGGTTCCCACTCCTCCAGAAACATTGAATCTACTAGAATTCTTGGATTCAACGCCAGTGACTGCAACAGACATAGCTGCATGGACGAACCATGATCCATTGCTTTCACGGGTGAGAAGATTCACCAACAGTGGATGGCCATCATCAGTGAATGACGATTCGATGAGACCATTCTTTCTCACGACGAAATGGACTGAGTTCACGGTGGTGTGATACTGTGGGGACAACGTGTTGTTGTACCTGAACAAGGTCGCGCACAGATACTTGAACTGTTACATGAGGGACATCCAGGAATGGTGAAATGAAGATGTTTTCACGCCACTATGTATGGTGGCCAGGTATGGATCAGGAAATTGAAGGGAAGGTGAAGACCTGCGACACATGTCAGGTGAATGGGAAAGCCACCCTCCGGTGAACATTCATCCGTGGAGTATCCCAGTGGCCCCTGGCAACGACCGCACATCGATTATGCCGGTCCTCTGATGGGAAAGATGTATCTAGTTATAGTTGATGCTCATTCCAAATGGATTGACGTACACGTGTCAAACTCAGCAACATCCGCAGCAACCATTCAGAAGCTTCAAGAAAGTTTCGCAATCTTTGGCCTCCCAAAGACTGTAGTATCAGACAATGGCACATGTTTTTCCAGTACTGAGTTCAAGATGTTCATGGACAAAAGGGAATCGGAACACATCTTCACCCTCCATACCATCCAGGATCAAATGGCCTTGCAGAGAGATCGGTTCCAGACCCTGAAAGAGGGAATCAAGAAAATGAACGGCGGTACAGTAGAATCGAAGGTAACTCGGTTCCTATTCAGATACCGTACACTACCTCACTCCATCACTGGGAAGTCTCCTGCTGAGCTAATGATAGGGAGAAGAATGAGAACCAGTCTGGATTTGGTCCATCCTGATGAGGTCAGGAAAATTGTGCGACACCAGAGTAAACAAAAGGCCTATAAAGATGATCATGCTCACACCAAGACCTTTCAAGTGGGTGATTTTGTCTATGTCACTAACTTCGGCAGTGGTCAGAGGTGGATCCCGGGAACTGTGCTGAAAATAGTCAGTTCCATCTGTAATGTTCATCTGGCTGATGGTTGCGAGGTACAGCGACACATGGATCACATGAAACAACGCTTTGAAGCACCAGAGCACAGATCTGAAGTGATTCCGGAGACAGTCACTCCTACTCAGCTGGACAACATGCAGGCAACTCCAACCAGCATGCCCACAACGCAGGATGAGGTGCCTATGACTAACTATGGCA
Source organism: Haliotis rubra (assembly GCF_003918875.1). Lineage (NCBI taxonomy): Eukaryota > Metazoa > Mollusca > Gastropoda > Lepetellida > Haliotidae > Haliotis > Haliotis rubra. The sequence goes on from NW_025766008.1 coordinate 54,936, forward strand.
CTACAGTAAAGGGGACACAGTCATCGCAAAAATCAGAGACTGTCACTCTGCGGCGCTCTTGCCGAGTCCCTAAAGCTCCTGTGCGACTTGACTTGTAGACTGTAAAAATCAGTGTTCTGACATAGTTCTAGTCAAAAGACTTTTAAAGTTTTAGTTTCATTCAAATAAGCTTTATTAACACAAGAGACTTTAATTGAGTTGAAGTTAATTAATAATTTCAATTTATTGTATATCTCATATCTAAAGAAGGGAGAAATGTCATGTATCGGGACAGCAGTGGCAGGATAACTAAATTAATGGTCCCTGTGGAGGTGTTAAGGAGGACTCCCCGAGCACGCATGCGCACGAGTAGCGAACAGCATGGCGACCATGTGCTCTCATGTGTACTAACACAAACGTGAATAAAATACTGTTATACTCCCCGTTGAGTGTAATACTTGACAACAACGAAAGTGATAACCTAACAATGGAGGAAAGCCAGTCACCCTTAAGTACCAAATTGCTTCCATTGACAGACAAACGAACATGACTATGTTCTAACCTTCATGGGTTCATGGAACATCATCGCACGGAAATGATGTTTTATGATGCGCTTGTTATACAACGGATACTTGTGTTCACTGGTGCTACACGATATTTTGAACCCAGGTCAATTTATTACAATGTATTGATTGGGAGTCCATTCGCTGCTGGATGAACAGAGGCATATTGCTTATAAAGTCATTACGCCTTATAGGTATGTGCTTCGGTGTATGGCCCTAAAGCCCTAGAAACTCTCAGGAGGTACACTTGTCAACACAGTCACCCATCCACCTTCTTTCCGCAACCAGTCAACACTGACTGACTGACTGAGTTTAGTTTTACGCCGCTTTTAGCAATATTCCAGCAATATCACGGCGGGGGACACCAGAAATGGGCTTAACACATTGTGCCCATGTGGGGAATCGAACCCGGGTCTTCGGTGTGACGAGCCAACGCTTTAACCACTAGGCTACCCCACCGCCCCTCCTATTAGATGACATAAACTACCTTCCAGTCAAATGACAAAAGCTACCTTTCTGTAAAATGACTTAAACTGCCTTCCTATCAGGTGATATAAACTACCGTATTAGTTGACAGAACCTTACTTCCTTCTTGTTGATGTGATCGGCCTTCCTGTCACGATTGTCTTCTACAGACTCGATTATAAACAGACTGCGATCGTATTGATGTTATATTGATGAATGTGGCGTAAAACAACAACAATCTATTTACTCCTCTGTGCGACAAATTTATACATTAGAACTGCAGGAACATGCCGTATTTCAATGTTATCCATTTATGCGATATATCATTGCAACTTTACCTGACTCATAAAGAAATAGCATATGGTCTTTCAATACCTTTATAAAATCAGCTTCTCTATCACGAATCATGTATATCGAAACGCCGCTCTTTGCAATAAGCAGGAAGTTCTTATCACTAAAGTGGTATGCTCCTTTTTATATCACATACTGTTTATTGCAGCATAGGTGACCTCTCCTTGCGAATGTCTAGTTTGGAATGACCAATCTTTTGAAGTTGGCTCAAGTTCTGCTTTAGTAAACTGTTGTTTTCCAAATAGATCTAAAATTTAAAAAACTCCTTAAGATTTCTTATACACTTCTTTCAGATCCTTAGACATGCCCAAACTTTACATATTAGGAATATATCTACAGGTTCCAAGTTGACGTGTCTGGTCATTAGTTACCTAACATAGTGATTGCATATTTCCTACAATTACATGTGTCAATAATGCGTCATTTATGTCATTCACTGATCCATTTCATCATACAGCATTTATCTCATTCAATGTTTTGAAGCTGCATATTATGGCATAAAAACATAAAAAAGTAAATGTTCATTTTGAAGTGTGAACGAATTTTCGTTCTTGACATACCACAAGTGTTCCAACCAATACAGTTATAATGTTTAATAACTACCAGTTTAGATGTTATACATATGGTTATGCATATAAGTGTATGAAAACACACGGACACACATGCACAAACACACACACACACACACACACACACAAACACACAAACATAAAATATGTTACTTGTGATTCTGTTTGGACGAAAAAGAAATATCTGATTCAATCAGAAACTCTTTATAAATTACCTTCCCTCACCCTGAGAGAAGCATGCCCCGAACCGTCCGTTTTTTTAATAAATTCATTTGCATAAGAGAAGGGATTATCAAACATGTGAAACAAACTTGCGTATAATACCACTGAACAATATTAAGTTCAGTTTGATTTCAATATAATAATAAGCTAGGTTCCTCATTCACACATACCATACAACTGGACAACACCAAAATCAACACATTACAACCAACCGAATTCAACACAATACAGCTTTACCGCCTTTGAAATCTTCATTCCGTTCACGAATCTCTTAGGTGCGTTAAAGAGATGATGACATCACGACATGTCGAACCAATCTACAGCTCAGCAGAAACAACTTAAATGAAATACGATAAAAAGGAGTACATACACCTTCATATAACATTGTATTTTGGGCACTATGGTTCACACAACAACAAAGTAATGATTAACACTCACCAGGGCTCTCTGATGACGGTATTTTGGAAGGCCTTCTCTGTTCTTTGACTGGTGGTGGTTGTGATCTCAATTTAGGTTCCTGGAGTCCTCTTTGAATGTCATGGTTGTATTTAGTGTCTCGCGATGGATTTCCGCTGACAAAAGTCTGTCTCCTCTTGAGGTTTGGGACATCCGTATTCTGAGTAGGACGTTGCAATATTTTATCATTAAACTCTCTGGATACATTACTTCCCAAATGACGTTGTCGTTTTGACGGGCTTCCTTTCTTGAATTGTTTTTTGCGTCTCATTTTTTTGCAACTCTTGGTTACAGAACCATTGTTTTTAATACACAAACTAGCTCTCGTTCCGGCACGACCATCATCTCGGCTGTTAGACCCGGGGGTAACTATTCTTTTGAAAGACATAGACGGGGAATCATTTAAGAGTCTCCCTCTTTCCAAACTCTGGGCTATATTACCCTGCCTTTTATTACACATATTACACATACTCGTTTTAGCACGACCATCTTTTCTGTTGCTAGATATGGGAGACTTGGGTACTGCTGTGAAACTCTTAGACCTGGAATTACTTAACACTCTCCCTCTTTCACAACCCTTAGCTACATTACCATGTTTTTTACCAAACCTGCTAGAACTCATTCTAACACTGCCAACCCCTTTGTTGTTGGTCTCACTTGGCACTCTCAGATTTTCACAACCCTTGGCAACATAATCATGATTTTTACTGCACCTACTAAGACTTTTGCAAGCACTAGCATCTCCTTTGTTGCTGGACACGGGGACAGCAGGATGTGCGACAGTAGTTGCAGTCTCATGTCGTGTGGTGGCCACTTGGCTGCCACACCAATTTCCATAGATCGCTGACCTCTTGTGGAAGTACCTAAAGGACACAGAAATGACCATTTTCTTCCATATATATATATATATACATACATTATTACATACATACATATGAACGTTGGAAATGTTGTTAATAACACTCAAAAAAACAATAAATAAGGCTGTACAGTAAAGAACGGATTGCCTGAACACATCATGGAACACATCACATGACAACAACAACATTCATGCACAACACACACGAAAAGCACAAATTGCATACGTAAAACATGCTGATTAGGGGTATAAATGACCGTCGGCAAAAAACCGTTCTCATTTTAGCTGTACCTCCACAAGTAAAGTTTATATTGCAATGCCAAGATTGTCACCAGAGGAACGAGAACGGGCGTTGGGCATGTTGCAGGTTGGCACATCAAGCAGGATTATTGCCAGACGATTTGGTTGCCATCATTCCACCATCATAAGACTTGCCAACAGGTACCAACAAAAAAGGAACCACCAGGGACCGCCAACGTCCTGGCCAGGCACGTGTTACCACCCCTCGCCAAGATTGAGACATTGTTCGGCGCCATATTCGGGATCGTACGTTGCCAGCAGCCAGAACCGCCAACGCTGTCCAAGGCCGACGTGGTTTTATCAGTGCTTCCACCGTCCGACGCCGTCTCCGTGCGGCAGGATTAAGGTGTCGACGCCCTTATGTTGGACGCATCCTGACTGATAGATATCGCCGTAAACGCCGACGATGGGCCAAACAGCATCATTTGAGGTTGTTACGACGTTGGCATGGTGTTATGTTCTCCGACGAGTCACGTTAACACTTGCGAAATGCTGACGGGCGTCTACGGGTATGGCGTCGACGGGGAGAACGTTACCATCAGGACTGTGTTATGCAAACAGATCGGTGGGGTGGAGACAGCATTATGGTTGGGGGAGTAAGGGGGCTGGGGTGGATCAGTTATCACAAAACCGCTCTGGTAGTTTGTCGTGGCAGAGTGAATGCCCTTTACTACCGTGACACCATTCTTCAGAACAACGTCGTTGCCTTCTATAACCAACATCAAGATCTGCACACATTCCAGCGGGACAATGCTCGAGCGCACACTGCACGTGTTGCAAACAACAACATTCCTCTACTTCCATGGCCTGCATTGTCACCAGATTTGTCTCCCATTGAACACTTGTGGGATTACACCGGCCAGCGCATCTCACGTCGCCCACAGATCAACAACCTTGAGGAACTTGAGAATGCCTTGCAACAAGAGTGGAATGAATAGCCTCAAAACATTATTCAGAGACTTATCAGTTCAATGAGGAGAAATTGCACAGCTTGTGTTGCTGCTAACGGTGGTCATACACGTTGCTGACTTTCCTATTTACTTCATCTTTCTTTCATGGTCAGCGGAATTGAAACTTCACTGTTTTGCTTCATTGGTTCTTGTTTCTTTTTCTTTTCCGATCATTTGGCTACAAAAGTATGTTAAATTTACACCGAATGCTCAGTTATGCTCTTTGAAATATGTGCAAAATGTGCTGGTGTTGCAATCAAACACATCTGAAGTAATGTTCCTCGGTGACTAAAAAATGTCAATCATTACCAACATGAAGGAGACATAGAAGATCTGTAAATACGATTGGCTCTATAACTAATTTCGTAATTTGCTTTGCGGAAACGTTAAGACTGAACTCCATTTCACCCACAGTCGTTTTCGGATTGAACCAATTCTTCGTTCCTCGGGGTTTACTTAGATTTTATTCGCATGTATTGCTTCTTCTTCGATCCTTTATCGTGTTTATTACACCCAATACTGATATATGGGTCCGGGCATTGGTACATTAATAGAAAACAACAACTCAAAACAATTATCCGAGATGGATTTTCGCGTGTCCACTAAAACGATTGTCCCCTTCGGAGGATTTCCCTTTTTCACAGAGAAGAGGTCTGACTGAGTCAGGTCATGTAATACAGCAAGCAGATGAACCTCCGAATGTTGTGAAAATAATTCCCACTGCTGCATCCTGTGTGCTGCTTCTGTGACGTTTGAGGAAATAATTGAAAGAATCAGAAAATAATTTCGAGTTATTAGTTAATCTGAAATAAGGAAAAGAATCAAAATCTAAATATAACCGAGAAACGAGGAGAACTGGCCATTTTGAAAAGAAATGAAGAAGTAATTTAATAATGAGAAATTTCTGTTTAAAAATATTTTATGCTGCCAAAGTGACAGCATTATGCCTTCGTTATATATGCTGATTTGTGAAAAGAGAGAAAAATAAATGAGTATAAAGTGTAATGCAATTGTCTCCGAATAGTTGGTACAGGTGTAACGTTGTTATAGGATATAGCGCACATATCCATGTATCTAGTACATGCTCAAGGTGCTGACATTTTTTCCCCTCGATCACTGGATGTCAATCTCAGCGTGATACAAAACAGTTAACACACAAGGTCGTTTAATCCAAGTTTATGACTAATAACCCCTTTTAACGCCGCACTAAGCAATATTCCAGCTATGTCGCTGCAGTCTGTAAATAATCTAATATTGTCCAGACAATCCAGTGATTGACATCATGAGCTTCAATATACACAATCAGGAAATAGACTACTCAAATTTCTCAGAAATGTGAATTCATGAGGCATTTTTTAGTAAAAAACAAGCAAACCACATATGATGGGGGTAGTTTTTCGTGATGAATAGGAATCTGATCGAAAATGCCCAATTAGGTCATAAAGGTCAATGAGTGGAAAATTCAAACTTTTTAAAAAAGTGTTTTATTTATCATTCTCTATCCATACTATTTACTCATTTTGCAATATATTGAATTATAATGTTACAACAGGATTTCAAAATGTTGGATTTCAAGGAAATACTGAAGGAAAGGTTTCATATTTTGGCAAATATCTCCCTTACGGAGCTACTTTTAGTTCTTGTGTGAAGAGTTACATTTTACAGGCATATTTTCATAATAAATGCGAAGCACGGCTGAATATTTTGACTGCATTATGTTTCTGGCAAACTGTTTAGATCACAAAATGTGCATATTAGGTGCATAGTTAATGCAAAGGTCAAAGGGTGCGACCGGATGCGGTAGGCATTTTTATACACATATGCAACACGAATGCTTTCATAATGTTTCACACGCATGCCACGTGAAATTGCTTTCATTCATGCAGTGAGTTCGATTAATGATTTTGGCAACATAGTTACCCATTTAACAGTTCAGGGAATCACAGGAACAGGTGGTGACTCCATTGATAATATGTCAAATAGATAATATGAAGATGAAGTGAAAATATATGTATGCAAGCCATGTGTCATGTGCCATATTTATCTTGACTGAAGGATCGAGGGTATACCGAACCTCGCAATATCTCCTTAGCTTGGAGGCCTCCTTAAAGGAAGAGATACTGAGTACCCAGTTCTTTCTGGTTACAAAAGGTATCTTTAGACCGACTGGTCAAATACAAAGCTCAAATGACACATCTTGGCGCTGTCGCTTGAGGCTGGCAACAAGATCCATGATTTGCCTATATCAGAGCTACATATATAATACCACTAAAGACCCCACCTGGTACATACACACACATTGCATTTTTTGCATCGAAAAGAAATACAAGCAGTGCATCAACTATTAAAATCGGCACAAAGAGTCCTATTTGATAGCAAAGTCTTTTAGTATACCCTCAATCCTTCATTCAAAAAACAAATGGCACATGACACATGGTTTGTATGCATTTAGTTTCACTTTCACCTTCATCTTTATATTATCTATTTGACACATTATCAGATGGGGCTCCTTCCTGTTCCTGTGATACCCTGAATTGTTACGTAGGTAATTATGTTGCTAAAATCATTAATCGAACTCTCTGCATGAATGAAAGCAATTTCATTTGACATGCATGTGAAGCAGCATTAAAGCATTCGTGTGACATACATGTAAAAACGCCTATCGCATTCTGTCGCACCCTTTGACCTTTGAAGTAGTTATGCACTTAATATTCAAATTTTGTAATCTAAACAGTTTGCATGGAAAATGATCCTGTCAACAAAAGAAAAAGCTTCAGCCTTTCTTTGCATGTTTAGCAAAAATGCCTGTAAAATGTAACTCTTCATGCAAACACGAAAAGTAGCTCCGTAAGGGAGATATTTGCAAAATTATTCGAAACTTTTCCTTCAGCATTTTACGGAAGCGTCCTAGTGCCACAGTCTGATTTTTTTTATCTCCTAATTAGGACTTACTATCTCCTAATTAGGAGATACTATCTCCTAATTAGGTGATACTATCTCCTAATTAGGAGATAGTTAAGTCCTAATTAGGAGATAGTAACTCCTAATTAGGAGATAGTATCTCCTAATTAGGAGATAGCTAAGTCCTAATTACGAGATAGCTAAGTCCTAATTAGGAGATAGTAACTCCTAATTAGGAGATAGTATCACCTAATTAGGAGATAGTAACTCCTAATTAGGAGATAGTATCTCCTAATTAGGAGATAGCTAAGTCCTAATTAGGAGATAGTAAGTCCTAATTAGGACATACTAAGTCCTAATTAGGTGATAAAAAAATTCAGACTGTGGCACTAGGACGCTTCCGTAGCATTTCCTTGAAATCCAACATTTTGAAATCCTGTTCTAACATTCTTATTCAATATATAGTAAAATGAGTTAATTGTGAGGATAGAAAATAAAAACAAAACACTTTTTTAACAAGTATGATTTTTTCACTCACTGATCTAACATTGAGATGAGTAGATAATGCCCATATCAGTAGATAATGCCCATTTGAAATGACCAGATAATGCACATTTCAGATGAGTAGATAATGCACATTTCAGATGAGTAGGTAATGCACATTTGAGATGAGTAGATAATGCACATTTGAGATGAGTAGATAATGCACATATGAGTAGATAATGCACATATCAGCAGATAATGCATATTTGTCACGCGTAGATAATGCACATATGAGTAGATAATGCACATTTGAGATGAGTAAATAATGTACATTTGAGATGAGTAGATAATGCGCATTTGAGAAGAGTAGATAATGCACATTTGAGTAGATAATGCACATTTGAGATGAGTAGATAATGCACATTTGAGATGAGCAGATAATGCACATTTGAGAAGAGTAGATAATGCACATTTGAGATGAGTAGATAATGCACATTTGACATGAGTAGATAATGCACATTTGAAATGAACAGATAATGCACACTTGAAATCAGTAGATAATGCACATATCAGTAGATAATGCACATTTGAGATGAGTAGATAACCACATATCAGTAGATAATGCACATTTGAGATAAGTACAAAATGTACATTTGAGATGAGTAGATAATGCACATTTGACATGAGTAGATAATGCACATTTGAAATGAACAGATAATGCACACTTGAAATCAGTAGATAATGCACATATCAGTAGATAATGCACATTTGAGATGAGTAGATAACCACATATCAGTAGATAATGCACATTTGAGATAAGTACAAAATGTACATTTGAGATGAGTAGATAATGCACATTTGAGAGATGAGTAGATAATGCACATTTGAGATGAGTAGATAATGCACATTTGTCATGCGTAGATAATGCACATATGAGTAGATCGAGCACATTTGAGATGAGTAAATAATGCCCATTTGAGAAGAGTAAATAATGCGCATTTGAGATGAGTAGATAATGCACATTTGAGATGAGTTGATAATGCACATTTGAGATGAGTAGATAATGCCTATTTGAGATCAATAGATAATATACATATGAGTACAAAATGCACATTTGAGATAAGTAGATAATGCACATTTGTCATGAGTAGATAATGCACATGTGAGTAGATCGTGCAAATTTGAGATGAGTAGATAATGCCCATTTGAGATGAGTAGATAATACGCATTGAAGAGGAGCAGATAATGCACATTTGAGAGATGAGTAGATAATGCACATTTGAGATGAGTAGATAATCAACATACAAGTAGATAATGTACATTTGAGATGAGTAGATAATGCACATTTGAGATGAGTAGATAATGCACATTTGAGATGAGTAGATAATGCACATTTGAAATGAGTAGATAATACCCATTTGAGATGAGTAGATAATGGACATATGAATAGATAATGCACATATTAGTAGATAATGCACATTTGAGATGAGTAGATGGTGCACATTTTCATGCGTAAGTAATGCACATATGAGTAGATCGTGCACTTTTGAGATCAGTAAATAATGCACATTTGAGATCGGTAGGTAATGCACATTTGAGAGATGAGTAGAAAATGCACATTTGAGATGAGTAGATAATGCACATACGAGTAGATAATGCACATTTGAGATGAGTAGATAATGCACATTTGAGATGAGCAGATAATGCCCATTTGAGAAGAGTAGATAATGCCCATTTGAGATGAACAGATAATGCCCATTTGAGATGAGTATATTATGCACATTTGAGATGAGTAGATAATGCCCATTTGAGATGAGTAGATAATGCCCATTTGAGAAGAGTAGATAATGCACATATGAGTAGATGATGCACATGTGAGTAGATAATTTGGATTTAAGACGAGTAGATAATGCACATTTAAGATGAGTAGATAATCAACATACGAGTACATAATGCACATTTGAGATGAGTAGATAATGCACATTTGAGATGAGCAGATAATGCACACTTCAGATGAGTAGATAATGCACATTTGAGATGAGTAGATAATGCACATTTGAGAGACGAGGACACGAACCATACTGCTATGTTAAGGACTGGTTGTCTGAAGAAGAGTTGAAAGTAAGTTTTTCTTTTCTTTTGAGACCCTCCCATAAGATATTGTCATAAACTCATTGCAGAGTTATTTGTAACTGTGTGGGGTGTGTCAAAATGTTTTAACAACAGGCTTCTTTTAACATTTGAATGTATGTAAAAGTGTTTACACATTGTTTGAATTTGAGTCCCACACTCTCAAATCGCCAGCACATGATACTAAAACCGCCTCTTCCCAAATATGAAACAAATGGTAGACTTGGTGTTAGTGTGTGGTCCTGTGCATAGTGACTTTAGTTTTACACCGCTATTAGCAATATCACGACGGGGAACACCAGAAATGGGCTTCACATATTGTGCCCATGTGGGGAATCGAACCCGGGTCTTTGGCGTGACGAGCGAACGTTTTATTGATGGAGAGTGATGTTTTCGATTCTGCCCCTATCTCTGATGCTAGTGTTGTCGTTGTTGTTCGGGAGCATCCCCGGTCCGTTCTCGCGGTTCTTCGGTCCGTTCTCGCGGTTCTTCGCAATCTCTTCATTAACGAATACTCTTATAACGAAATGAAATGACGGGTATAACGACGTGTTTCGGCCAATTTCTGTATTATTACGTCGAAATGACTATAACGAACTACGAATAGTGGCCACTTCCTTATAAGCGTCTACTGTTCATTTCAGAGAACAACAGAGTCATCACACCATATAAATGTGTATCTGGACGTCTGCTGATACAGAGTGTGTTTAGAATGTTTCATGTATAGAAATATTGTTTTAAAGTAACTTTCTAGTTTTATGTGTAAATCTGTGACATTCTAGTTATTTTATTGTCTTTTGTTGACAGGTACATACAGTTATTGTTTTATTTTATTGTGATATATATAGCTTTCGTAGTCACGATATGACTGAAATATTGCCGATGGGACTTTAAATTTGAACTCACTCACTAAAGCTCTTCATAGAAAGTACCTTTCATCACGGGAAGCAGGCAAAGACTCCATTGTTGTGGGAGGATGACCTTTTCTTAGACCCGTCACGGCTCTCTGCACACGATTACTACCATTGACCTGCTTAACGCATTCTTGGTTCGCACTGAAAATGAATAAATGAAGAAATCAATTATAAGTATAGCTAGTAAAGCAATGACTTAGACTGATTAGACTGATATTTGAATTTGTACAGAATTAGGTTATCTTTACAAAGAAAACATCACGAGAAATCCTCAAAGCGATGACCATGATGTTGTTTGCACATACGAGTAGATAATGCACATTTGTGATGAGTAGATAATGCACATTTGTGATGAGTAGATAATGCACATTTGAGAAGATAAGGCACATTTGAGATGGGTACCTAATGCACTTATCAGTAGATAATGCACATTTGAGATGAGTAGATAATGCACATATCAGTAGATAATGCACATTTGAGATGCGTAGATAATGCACATTTGAGATGAGTAGCTAATGCACATATGAGTAGATAATGCACATATAAGTAGATAATGCACATTTGAGATGCGTAGATAATGCACATTTGAGATGAGTAGCTAATGCACATATGAGTAGATAATGCACATATAAGTAGATAATGCTCATTTGAGAAGCGTAGATAATGCACATACGAGTAGATAATGCACATTTGTGATGAGTAGATAATGCACATTTGAGAAGATAAGGCACATTTGAGATGGGTAGCTAATGCACATATCAGTAGATAATGCACATTTGAGATGAGTAGATAATGCACATATCAGTAGATAATGCACATTTGAGATGCGTAGATAATGCACATTTGAGATGAGTAGCTAATGCACATATGAGTAGATAATGCACATATAAGTAGATAATGCACATTTGAGATGCGTAGATAATGCACATTTGAGATGAGTAGCTAATGCACATATGAGTAGATAATGCACATATAAGTAGATAATGCACATTTGAGATGCGTAGATAATGCACATACGAGTAGATAATGCACATTTGTGATGAGTAGATAATGCACATTTGAGAAGATAAGGCACATTTGAGATGGGTAGCTAATGCACATATCAGTAGATAATGCACATTTGAGATGAGTAGATAATGCACATATCAGTAGATAATGCACATTTGAGATGCGTAGATAATGCACATACGAGTAGCTAATGCACATTTGAGATGAGTAGATAATGCACATTTGAGATGAGAAGCTAATGCACATATGAGTAGATAATGCACATATAAGTAGATAATGCACATTTGAGATGCGTAGATAATGCACATACGAGTAGATAATGCACATTTGAGATGAGTAGATAATGCACATTTGAGAGATGAGTAGATAATGCACATTTGAGATGAGTAAATAATGCACATTTGAGATGAGTAAATAATGCACATTTGAGATGAGTAGATAATGCACATATCAGTAGATAATGCACATTTGAGATGAGTAGTTAATGCACATTTGAGATGAGTAGATAATGTACATTTGAGTAAATAATGCACATTTGAGATGTGTAGATAATGAACATTTGAGTAGATAATGCACAATTGAGATGAGTAGATAATGCACATTTGAGAGACGAGGACACGAAACATACTGCTATATCAAGAACTGATTGTCTGAAGAAGAGTTGAAAGTAAGTGTTTCTTTACTTTTGAGACCCTCCCATAAGATATTGTCATAAACCCATTGCATGTGACGTCAGGCCATGCACTAGAATTTCATGCTTACATGACCTGTTAGGTATTTCATCAGTTGCTCCTACCCCTGAAAGCTCTCATCAAAACTCACGGGAAATGTTAATGAGAGTTATTTGTAACTGTGTGGGGTGTGTCAAAATGTTTTAACAACAGGCTTCTTTTAACATTTGAATGTTTACACATTGTTTGAATTTGAGTCCCACACTCTCCAAGTGAGAGTCCAAATCGCCAGCACATGATACTTAAACCGTCTCATCCCAAATATGAAACAAATGGTAGACTTGGTGTTAGTGTGTGGTCCTGTGCAAAGTGACTTTAGTTTTACACCGCTTTTAGCAATACTCCAGCAATATCACGGCGGGGAACACCAGAAATGGGCTTCACATATTGTGCCCATGTGGGGAATCGCACCCGGGTCTTTGGCGTGACGAGCGAACGTTTTATTGATGGAGAGTGATGTTTTCGATTCTGCCCCTATCTCTGATGCTAGTGTTGTCGTTGTTGTTCGGGAGCATCCCCGGTCCGTTCTCGCGGTTCTTTGCAATCTCTTCATTAACCTTCTCCTCCTTCTCCACAAACTCGCCACTCGTGCTGTCATCAAAGTCGTCAGTGTAAACAATGGAGACAGACCTTAAGGGTACATAGCGCAAAATTACATTTTCAACGAATACTCTTATAACGAAATGAAATGACGGGTATAACGACGTGTTTCGGCCAATTTCTGTATTATTACGTCGAAATGAGTATAACGAACTACGAATAGTGGCTACTTCCTTATAAGCGTCTACTGTTCATTTCAGAGAACAACAGAGTCATCACACCATATAAATGTGTATCTGGACGTCTGCTGATACAGAGTGTGTTTAGAATGTTTCATGTATAGAAATATTGTTTTAAAGTAACTTTCTAGTTTTATGTGTAAATCTGTGACATTCTAGTTATTTTATTGTCTTTGTTGACAGGTACATACAGTTATTGTTTTATTTTATTGTGATATATATAGCTTTCGTAGTCACGATATGACTGAAATATTGCCGATGGGACTTTAAATTTGAACTCACTCACTAAAGCTCTTCATAGAAAGTACCTTTCATCACGGGAAGCAGGCAAAGACTCCATTGTTGTGGAGGATGACCTTTCTTAGACCCGTCACGGCTCTCTGCACACGATTACTACCATTGACCTGCTTAACGCATTCTTGGTTCGCACTGAAAATGAATAAATGAAGAAAACAATTATAAGTATAGCTAGTAAAGCAATGACTTAGACTGATTAGACTGATATTTGAATTTGTACAGAATTAGGTTATCTTTACAAAGAAAACATCACGAGAAATCCTCAAAGCGATGACCATGATGTTGTTTGCACATACGAGTAGATAATGATAATGCACATTTGTGATGAGTAGATAATGCACATTTGTGATGAGTAGATAATGCACATTTGAGAAGATAATGCACATTTGAGATGAGTAGATAATGGTAGCTAATGCACATATCAGTAGATAATGCACATTTGAGATGAGTAGATAATGCACATATCAGTAGATAATGCACATTTGAGATGCGTAGATAATGCACATTTGAGATGAGTAGCTAATGCACATATGAGTAGATAATGCACATATAAGTAGATAATGCACATTTGAGATGCGTAGATAATGCACATACGAGTAGATAATGCACATTTGTGATGAGTAGATAATGCACATTTGAGAAGATAAGGCACATTTGAGATGGGTAGCTAATGCACATATCAGTAGATAATGCACATTTGAGATGAGTAGATAATGCACATATCAGTAGATAATGCACATTTGAGATGCGTAGATAATGCACATACGAGTAGCTAATGCACATTTGAGATGAGTAGATAATGCACATTTGAGATGAGAAGCTAATGCACATATGAGTAGATAATGCACATATAAGTAGATAATGCACATTTGAGATGCGTAGATAATGCACATACGAGTAGATAATGCACATTTGAGATGAGTAGATAATGCACATTTGAGATGGATAGATAATGCCCATTTGAGAAGAGTAGATAATGCCCATTTGAGATGAGTAAATAATGCACATTTGAGATGAGTAGATAATGCACATATCAGTAGATAATGCACATTTGAGATGAGTAGTTAATGCACATTTGAGATGAGTAGATAATGTACATTTGAGTAGATAATGCACAATTGAGATGAGTAGAATTACATTTGAGAGACGAGGACACGAAACATACTGCTATATCAAGAACTGATTGTCTGAAGAAGAGTTGAAAGTATGTGTTTCTTTACTTTTGAGACCCTCCCATAAGATATTGTCATAAACCCATTGCATGTGACGTCAGGCCATGCACTAGAATTTCATGCTTACATGACCTGTTAGGTATTTCATCAGTTGCTCCTACCCCTGAAAGCTCTCATCAAAACTCACGGGAAATGTTAATGAGAGTTATTTGTAACTGTGTGGGGTGTGTCAAAATGTTTTAACAACAGGCTTCTTTTAACATTTGAATGTTTACACATTGTTTGAATTTGAGTCCCACACTCTCCAAGTGAGAGTCCAAATCGCCAGCACATGATACTTAAACCGTCTCATCCCAAATATGAAACAAATGGTAGACTTGGTGTTAGTGTGTGGTCCTGTGCAAAGTGACTTTAGTTTTACACCGCTTTTAGCAATACTCCAGCAATATCACGGCGGGGAACACCAGAAATGGGCTTCACATATTGTGCCCATGTGGGGAATCGCACCCGGGTCTTTGGCGTGACGAGCGAACGTTTTATTGATGGAGAGTGATGTTTTCGATTCTGCCCTATCTCTGATGCTAGTGTTGTCGTTGTTGTTCGGGAGCATCCCCGGTCCGTTCTCGCGGTTCTTTGCAATCTCTTCATTAACCTTCTCCTCCTTCTCCACAAACTCGCCACTCGTGCTGTCATCAAAGTCGTCAGTGTAAACAATGGAGACAGACCTTAAGGGTACATAGCGCAAAATTACATTTTCAACGAATACTCTTATAACGAAATGAAATGACGGGTATAACGACGTGTTTCGGCCAATTTCTGTATTATTACGTCGAAATGAGTATAACGAACTACGAATAGTGGCTACTTCCTTATAAGCGTCTACTGTTCATTTCAGAGAACAACAGAGTCATCACACCATATAAATGTGTATCTGGACGTCTGCTGATACAGAGTGTGTTTAGAATGTTTCATGTATAGAAATATTGTTTTAAAGTAACTTTCTAGTTTTATGTGTAAATCTGTGACATTCTAGTTATTTTATTGTCTTTGTTGACAGGTACATACAGTTATTGTTTTATTTTATTGTGATATATATAGCTTTCGTAGTCACGATATGACTGAAATATTGCCGATGGGACTTTAAATTTGAACTCACTCACTAAAGCTCTTCATAGAAAGTACCTTTCATCACGGGAAGCAGGCAAAGACTCCATTGTTGTGGGAGGATGACCTTTTCTTAGACCCGTCACGGCTCTCTGCACACGATTACTACCATTGACCTGCTTAACGCATTCTTGGTTCGCACTGAAAATGAATAAATGAAGAAAACAATTATAAGTATAGCTAGTAAAGCAATGACTTAGACTGATTAGACTGATATTTGAATTTGTACAGAATTAGGTTATCTTTACAAAGAAAACATCACGAGAAATCCTCAAAGCGATGACCATGATGTTGTTTGCACATATGAGTAGATAATGCACATTTGTGATGAGTAGATAATGCACATTTGTGATGAGTAGATAATGCACATTTGAGAAGATAATGCACATTTGAGATGGGTAGCTAATGCACATATCAGTAGATAATGCACATTTGAGATGAGTAGATAATGCACATATCAGTAGATAATGCACATTTGAGATGCGTAGATAATGCACATACGAGTAGCTAATGCACATTTGAGATGAGTAGATAATGCACATTTGAGATGAGAAGCTAATGCACATATGAGTAGATAATGCACATATAAGTAGATAATGCACATTTGAGATGCGTAGATAATGCACATACGAGTAGATAATGCACATTTGAGATGAGTAGATAATGCACATTTGAGATGGATAGATAATGCCCATTTGAGAAGAGTAGATAATGCCCATTTGAGATGAACAGATAATACACATTTGAGATGAGTATATTATGCACATTTGAGATGAGTAGATAATGCCCATTTGAGATGAGTAGATAATGCCCATTTGAGAAGAGTAGATAATGCACATATGAGTAGATGATGCACATGTGAGTAGATAATTTGGATTTAAGACGAGTAGATAATGCACATTTAAGATGAGTAGATAATCAACATACGAGTACATAATGCACATTTGAGATGAGTAGATAATGCACATTTGAGATGAGCAGATAATGCACACTTCAGATGAGTAGATAATGCACATTTGAGATGAGTAGATAATGCACATTTGAGAGACGAGGACACGAACCATACTGCTATGTTAAGGACTGGTTGTCTGAAGAAGAGTTGAAAGTAAGTTTTTCTTTTCTTTTGAGACCCTCCCATAAGATATTGTCATAAACTCATTGCAGAGTTATTTGTAACTGTGTGGGGTGTGTCAAAATGTTTTAACAACAGGCTTCTTTTAACATTTGAATGTATGTAAAAGTGTTTACACATTGTTTAAATTTGAGTCCCACACTCTCCAAGTGAGAGTCCAAATCGCCAGCACATGATACTAAAACCGCCTCTTCCCAAATATGAAACAAATGGTAGACTTGGTGTTAGTGTGTGGTCCTGTGCATAGTGACTTTAGTTTTACACCGCTATTAGCAATATCACGACGGGGAACACCAGAAATGGGCTTCACATATTGTGCCCATGTGGGGAATCGAACCCGGGTCTTTGGCGTGACGAGCGAACGTTTTATTGATGGAGAGTGATGTTTTCGATTCTGCCCCTATCTCTGATGCTAGTGTTGTTGTTGTTCGGGAGCATCCCCGGTCCGTTCTCGCGGTTCTTCGCAATCTCTTCATTAACGAATACTCTTATAACGAAATGAAATGACGGGTATAACGACGTGTTTCGGCCAATTTCTGTATTATTACGTCGAAATGACTATAACGAACTACGAATAGTGGCCACTTCCTTATAAGCGTCTACTGTTCATTTCAGAGAACAACAGAGTCATCACACCATATAAATGTGTATCTGGACGTCTGCTGATACAGAGTGTGTTTAGAATGTTTCATGTATAGAAATATTGTTTTAAAGTAACTTTCTAGTTTTATGTGTAAATCTGTGACATTCTAGTTATTTTATTGTCTTTTGTTGACAGGTACATACAGTTATTGTTTTATTTTATTGTGATATATATAGCTTTCGTAGTCACGATATGACTGAAATATTGCCGATGGGACTTTAAATTTGAACTCACTCACTAAAGCTCTTCATAGAAAGTACCTTTCATCACGGGAAGCAGGCAAAGACTCCATTGTTGTGGGAGGATGACCTTTTCTTAGACCCGTCACGGCTCTCTGCACACGATTACTACCATTGACCTGCTTAACGCATTCTTGGTTCGCACTGAAAATGAATAAATGAAGAAAACAATTATAAGTATAGCTAGTAAAAGCAAATGACTTAGACTGATTAGACTGATATTTGAATTTGTACAGAATTAGGTTATCTTTACAAAGAAAACATCACGAGAAATCCTCAAAGCGATGACCATGATGTTGTTTGCACATACGAGTAGATAATGCACATTTGTGATGAGTAGATAATGCACATTTGTGATGAGTAGATAATGCACATTTGAGAAGATAAGGCACATTTGAGATGGGTAGCTAATGCACATATCAGTAGATAATGCACATTTGAGATGAGTAGATAATGCACATATCAGTAGATAATGCACATTTGAGATGCGTAGATAATGCACATTTGAGATGAGTAGCTAATGCACATATGAGTAGATAATGCACATATAAGTAGATAATGCACATTTGAGATGCGTAGATAATGCACATTTGAGATGAGTAGCTAATGCACATATGAGTAGATAATGCACATATAAGTAGATAATGCACATTTGAGATGCGTAGATAATGCACATACGAGTAGATAATGCACATTTGTGATGAGTAGATAATGCACATTTGAGAAGATAAGGCACATTTGAGATGGGTAGCTAATGCACATATAAGTAGATAATGCACATTTGAGATGCGTAGATAATGCACATACGAGTAGCTAATGCACATTTGAGATGAGTAGATAATGCACATTTGAGATGAGAAGCTAATGCACATATGAGTAGATAATGCACATATAAGTAGATAATGCACATTTGAGATGCGTAGATAATGCACATACGAGTAGATAATGCACATTTGAGATGAGTAGATAATGCACATTTGAGAGATGAGTAGATAATGCACATTTGAGATGAGTAAATAATGCACATTTGAGATGAGTAAATAATGCACATTTGAGATGAGTAGATAATGCACATATCAGTAGATAATGCACATTTGAGATGAGTAGTTAATGCACATTTGAGATGAGTAGATAATGTACATTTGAGTAAATAATGCACATTTGAGATGTGTAGATAATGAACATTTGAGTAGATAATGCACAATTGAGATGAGTAGATAATGCACATTTGAGAGACGAGGACACGAAACATACTGCTATATCAAGAACTGATTGTCTGAAGAAGAGTTGAAAGTAAGTGTTTCTTTACTTTTGAGACCCTCCCATAAGATATTGTCATAAACCCATTGCATGTGACGTCAGGCCATGCACTAGAATTTCATGCTTACATGACCTGTTAGGTATTTCATCAGTTGCTCCTACCCCTGAAAGCTCTCATCAAAACTCACGGGAAATGTTAATGAGAGTTATTTGTAACTGTGTGGGGTGTGTCAAAATGTTTTAACAACAGGCTTCTTTTAACATTTGAATGTTTACACATTGTTTGAATTTGAGTCCCACACTCTCCAAGTGAGAGTCCAAATCGCCAGCACATGATACTTAAACCGTCTCATCCCAAATATGAAACAAATGGTAGACTTGGTGTTAGTGTGTGGTCCTGTGCAAAGTGACTTTAGTTTTACACCGCTTTTAGCAATACTCCAGCAATATCACGGCGGGGAACACCAGAAATGGGCTTCACATATTGTGCCCATGTGGGGAATCGCACCCGGGTCTTTGGCGTGACGAGCGAACGTTTTATTGATGGAGAGTGATGTTTTCGATTCTGCCCCTATCTCTGATGCTAGTGTTGTCGTTGTTGTTCGGGAGCATCCCCGGTCCGTTCTCGCGGTTCTTTGCAATCTCTTCATTAACCTTCTCCTCCTTCTCCACAAACTCGCCACTCGTGCTGTCATCAAAGTCGTCAGTGTAAACAATGGAGACAGACCTTAAGGGTACATAGCGCAAAATTACATTTTCAACGAATACTCTTATAACGAAATGAAATGACGGGTATAACGACGTGTTTCGGCCAATTTCTGTATTATTACGTCGAAATGAGTATAACGAACTACGAATAGTGGCTACTTCCTTATAAGCGTCTACTGTTCATTTCAGAGAACAACAGAGTCATCACACCATATAAATGTGTATCTGGACGTCTGCTGATACAGAGTGTGTTTAGAATGTTTCATGTATAGAAATATTGTTTTAAAGTAACTTTCTAGTTTTATGTGTAAATCTGTGACATTCTAGTTATTTTATTGTCTTTTGTTGACAGGTACATACAGTTATTGTTTTATTTTATTGTGATATATATAGCTTTCGTAGTCACGATATGACTGAAATATTGCCGATGGGACTTTAAATTTGAACTCACTCACTAAAGCTCTTCATAGAAAGTACCTTTCATCACGGGAAGCAGGCAAAGACTCCATTGTTGTGGGAGGATGACCTTTTCTTAGACCCGTCACGGCTCTCTGCACACGATTACTACCATTGACCTGCTTAACGCATTCTTGGTTCGCACTGAAAATGAATAAATGAAGAAAACAATTATAAGTATAGCTAGTAAAGCAATGACTTAGACTGATTAGACTGATATTTGAATTTGTACAGAATTAGGTTATCTTTACAAAGAAAACATCACGAGAAATCCTCAAAGCGATGACCATGATGTTGTTTGCACATACGAGTAGATAATGCACATTTGTGATGAGTAGATAATGCACATTTGTGATGAGTAGATAATGCACATTTGAGAAGATAAGGCACATTTGAGATGGGTAGCTAATGCACATATCAGTAGATAATGCACATTTGAGATGAGTAGATAATGCACATATCAGTAGATAATGCACATTTGAGATGCGTAGATAATGCACATTTGAGATGAGTAGCTAATGCACATATGAGTAGATAATGCACATATAAGTAGATAATGCACATTTGAGATGCGTAGATCATGCACATTTGAGATGAGTAGCTAATGCACATATGAGTAGATAATGCACATATAAGTAGATAATGCACATTTGAGATGCGTAGATAATGCACATACGAGTAGATAATGCACATTTGTGATGAGTAGATAATGCACATTTGAGAAGATAAGGCACATTTGAGATGGGTAGCTAATGCACATATAAGTAGATAATGCACATTTGAGATGCGTAGATAATGCACATACGAGTAGCTAATGCACATTTGAGATGAGTAGATAATGCACATTTGAGATGAGAAGCTAATGCACATATGAGTAGATAATGCACATATAAGTAGATAATGCACATTTGAGATGCGTAGATAATGCA
>NW_025766009.1:0-76545 GCF_003918875.1 Haliotis rubra
CGACTAACGATTGACTTAAAATGATCATATCATAAGACGGATGTTGATACTAGTTGATGGAATAAAAACGTCGCGCTGCCTTGCACGCCATGTCATATTCAAAAGCTGTTTATCTGGAACATGCATAAACATGACATTAAACAAGTATCTTTGAAGCCATTACAGCTGAAAATAAAAAAGAAACATGTCGAAGAAATGACAGGGTAGGATCACTGACTGTGTAGGTATATTGACAGGGTAGTATCACTGACTGTGTAGGTATATTGACAGGGTAGGATCACTGACGGTGTAGGTATAATGACAGGGTAGTTACACTGACTGTAGGTATATTGACAGGGTAGTAACACTGACTGTAGGTATATTGACAGGGTAGGATCACTGGCTGTGTGGATATATTGACAGGGTAGGATCACTGACTCTGTGGGTATATTGACAGGGTAGGATAACTGATTGTGTGGGTATATTGACAGGGTAGCATCACTGACTGTGTGGGTATATTGACAGGGTAGGATCACTGACTGTGTGAGTATATTGACAGGGTAGGATCACTGACTGTGTGGGTATATTGACAGGGTAGGATCACTGACTGTGTGAGTATATTGACAGGGTAGGATCACTGACTGTGTAGGTATATTGACAGGGTAGTAACACTGACTGTGTGGGTATATTGACAGGGTAGGATCACTGACTCTGTGGGTATATTGACAGGGTAGGATCATTGATTGTGTGGGTATATTGACAGGGTAGTATCACTGACTGTGTGGGTATATTGACAGGGTAGGATCATTGATTGTGTATATTGACAGATATTATTAGGATCACTGACTGTGTGGGTATATTGTGTGACAGTATATTGTGCAGGTATATTGACAAGATAGGGTGTGGGTATATTGGCAGGGTAGCATCACTGACTGTGTAGGTATATTGACAGGGTAGGATCACTGATTGTGTGGGTATATTGACAGGGTAGTAACACTGACTGTGTGGGTATATTGAGAGGGTAGTAACACTGACTGTAGGTATATTGACATGGTAGGATCACTGATTGTGTAGGTATATTGACAGGGTAGTAACACTGACTGTAGGTATATTGACAGGGTAGGATCACTGATTGTGTGGGTATATTGACAGGGTAGCATCAATGGTTGTGTGAGTATATTGACAAGATAGGGTCACTGACTGTGTGAGTATATTGAAAGGATAGGGTCACTGACTGTGTGGGCATATTGACAGGGTAGGATCACTGACTCTGTGGGTATATTGACGAGGTAGGATCACTGACTGTGTGGGTATATTGACAGGATAGGGTCACTGACTGTGTGGGTATATTGATAGGGTAGTATCACTGACTGTGTGGGTATATTGACAGGATAGGGTCACTGGTTGTGTGAGTATATTGACAGGATAGGGTCACTGACTGTGTGGATATATTGACAGGGTAGTATCACTGACTGTGTGGGTATATTGAAAGGGTAGCATCACTGACTGTGTGGGTATGTTGACAGGGTAGTATCACTGGTTGTGTGGGTTTATTGACAGGGTAGTATCACTGGTTGTGTGGGTATATTGACAGGGAAGTATCACTGACTGTATGGGTATATTGAAAGGGTAGTATCACTGGTTGTTTGGGTATATTGACAGGATGGGGTCACTGACTGTGTGGGTATATTGACAGGGTAGTATCACTGACTGTGTGGGTATATTGACAGGATAGGGTCACTGGTTGGGTGAGTATATTGACAGGATAGGGTCACTGACTGTGTGGGATATTGACAGGGTAGCATCAATGGTTGTGAGAGTATATTGACAAGATAGGGTCACTGACTGTGTGGGTATATTGACAAGATAGGGCCACTGACTGTGTGGGTATATTGACAGGGTAGGATCACTGACTGTGTGGGTATATTGACAGGATAGGGTCACTGACTGCGTGGGTATATTGCAAGGGTAGCATCACTGACTGTGTGGGTATATTGACAGAGTTGTGTCATTGACTGTCTGGGTATACTGACAGGGTAGCATCACTGATAGAATAACGCTTAGTCGCTAATTATAGACAGACAGACAGACAGATTTTATTTGTAGTAAAAGGCTAATTATATATAGCTTTGATTGTAGCAAATAAACCCATTTAAATTGAAAATGAGTCCCAGGGTGACCAAAGATTCAGAACCTGGGGAAATGTAGACTTGCTTCACTTAGGGCTTCATCATTGCATGGAAGGCAAGGCTGTAGGGAAAATCATACGCTTCAATGACTGTGAGACAGACTATGTCACTGACTATAAGGTGAACGTATGGCAATGGTAAGTCCTTGGCAATAGTGAATGAATGGCGACAGTGAATACGTGACAATAGTCATTGTATCGACTGGACAGAAGCATGGACTTGGTGCTGCACATTGAACAGTGTGTTAAATACAAAGTCGGGAGAAAAGCCGACAGTTTCTTAGATGCTGATGAACCGTCAACAAATCTTTCGTTGTATTCGTAATACTATCCACAAATCAACTGTCTCTAGTTGAACAGCTTGCTTACTTCGCTGGCGCAACATAAAATTAGTTCGATAGGTGGGGGCATCTGATTTTGATATCTGGAAAGGAATTCATTGGTGTCCATGTTGCGGTTTGACCTGGTGTCAGAACTAATTTTCTGCCCTATTCTTATAGTTTTCATCTCTCTTTTGCCCTTTAGGATGGAGCCTGCCATGTTTGATGAGTTGATGCAGAGAGTGGGACCAAGAATACAGAAGCAGGATACACACGTGAGAAAGGCGCTACCTCCAGGCTTGAAGATAGCCATCACATTGAGCTTCCTGGCTTCAGGTGATAGGTACCCAAGCATCAAGTACAGCTTCCGCGTGGCAAGGAAGACAATCAGCCTGATCATCCCAGAAGTATGTAAGGCCATTGTGGAGGAGGTTATCATCTGCCCTACCACACTCCAGAAGAATGGTCACCCATTGAAGAGGTATTCAGAAACAGGTGGAATATTCCTCATGCCGTAGGAGCTTTAGATGTCAAACATGTGGCCATTAGGAAGCCTGCCAAGAGCGGCTCATTGTACCACAACTACAAGGGCTTCTTCTCTGTGGTCCTCATGGCCCTGGTGGATAGAAATTATAAGTTCCTGTGGGTGGACGTTGGTGCTTACGGAAGTATGTCTGATGCTCAGATCTTCAACGAGTGCGAGCTCAAGGTTAGTCTTGAAGACGGGAGCATAGGATTTCCTGATCCGTTCCCCTTACCCCAAGATGACGAGCGTATGCCATGCTTTATTTTGGGAGATGATGCCTTTGGAATAAGGATCTTTTGGATGAAACCGTATAGTCATAGGACTCTCCAGAAAGACGAGAGAATCTACAACTACAGGACAAGCAGTGGAAAATGCATTTGGAATCATGGCCCAGAGATGGCAAATCCACCACCATGCTTCCATGACCTTTCGTTGTAAAGGGCATCACTGAATGCTGTGTCTGGCTGCACAACTTGATGAGGATCCCTTATCCTATTCTCCACAGTGGTATGGTGGATGAGGAAGATGAGCAGCACAACGTGGTGCCAGGACGTTGGACACCCAGGCTGGAAAGAAGCAGCGAGAGATCCCCAAGCATTTTTCCAACAACCCAGTTGGAGCCGTGCCATGGCAGAACAGGATAATTGATGGATAAGTGTCATATAGACATTCCATTTGCTGATTTTTCATCTTTGTCAAGGTTTCTTATAAACATATGACACCAACACTTTAATATGTTAAGATATTACCAGTCAATTTGTGTCCAGTTTGAGTTGTCTACGTTCACTTAAATGTACTTCCCATTTTACACTAGTTTTGGTGGCTACGTTTTTGTGCGATTCGGCGGTGTTCTGATGACGTCTGGGCTCATTTGAAGAGCATTCGGGACGTTCTGACTGTATTCGAGGTTTATTCGATGTACATACATACATACATACATACATACATACAAATACTTCTATAGCGCCAGAATCCGATGTAATCGCCCAAAGGCGCTCTGAGTCCACGCTGGAGCTAAAGGTAAGCTTTGGTAAAAAGATGAGTCTTTAACTGGCTTTTGAAAGATGCAAGTTCAGTCAGTGATCGAGGTTCTTATGGTAGATTTTTCCAGAGGTGAAGAGAATGCTCGGTCACCAAAAGACTTTGTTCTTGTACATTGAATTTGCAGAAGAAATTGGTCACTGGAGGGAAGAAATCGGGTTGACACATAGGGTTTTACAAGTTGTGAAAGATACCCTGGAGCCAGTCCATGGATGCATTCAAGGTGTATTCCAAGTACAATCGAAATATTCCAACACGTTTGAACAATATTCCACCTAAATTCCAGGAGCAATCGAAGTACATTCGAGGCGCATTCGGGACATTCTTTAACTTGATTCTCGGATAGCTTTCCTCAAAAGAATACCAGCTGCTTTTATCACCCTGGCGGTAGGGTAGCCAAATAGTGAAAGTGTTAACTCGACATGTCGGAAATCCTGGTTCGATTCCCCACTTGGTTACAATGTGTCAAGCTCATTGTTGGTGTCCCCTGCAGCGATATTGCTGGAATATTGCTAAATTTATACTCACTGACTTTATCACCCTGACGGAAAGATGAGACCCGTTTAAAACCCTGGCTATGGACACAGTAGTATTTTACGGTCACTTCGTTTACTTGACAATGCCGTTAATGGACGTTCCGATTTGGAATGAGTGTGAAGAGCAGACAAAGTTTGTTTGTTGTTTAACGCTGCAGTCAGCTATATTCCAGCTGGACCAGACTATCCAGTGTTTGAAATAAGTTCTGAATAATACTTTCCGTTTTATAATATTTCATCGACGATAAATACAGAATGAAGTGATTGAATAGAAGTAAGAATTTCTCACAATCTCGCAATTTCACACCACTACTACAATATAGTGAATAGTCTAAATAAGAAGGTACAGAAGGACAATATCTTGGAGCCTGACCACTCCGTCCATTTAATCGCCTCTTATGACCTGCAGAGGCAGCTCGGAACCACTTCTATTCCCCGGAAATCCAATGGTTTCCCAATGTAGACGCCATTTACCATCTGCAACTTTAGGGGCGAAACTACCATGGTAGACGCAGGGACACTGCTTACATCTCAAAGAGAACAATTTTATATTAAAGATGACAACGCACATGCAAAGAGAAGAAGTAAAAGCCCATAAAAGTGATATTATTTTCTTAATGTCCAATTTACATGATTAGTCATCATATACTGAGTCAAAAAAAAGAAACTTCACATTCTTTCTTCAGGGCACTATAAAAGAACAAGAAATGGTAAGATGGTTAAATTGTTATTATTTCATTGCTGAGATCTGTGTGATGTACTCGATACACTGACAGTGCCATAATCAGTTCCATTAGGCTACACCGCCGTTCCAAAACATGGGTATACAGAATGTCAAGTCACAAGAATAAAAATGCGAAATGTATCAGTTCAATATCGTGTATGGCCGCCCCGCGCATTCGCCACTGCCAAACACCGTCTCCTCATCGACTGCCTGATGCTTGTGAACACGTGGTTGGGGATTCTGCGCCATTGCTCTTGCAAGGCAGCTCCAAGTTCCTGCAAATTCTGAGGTTGGTTCCTAAGACCACGAAGCCCTCTCCCAAGTGCATCCCAAACGTGCTCTATTGGACTAAGGTCAGGGGACCTCGATGGCCAGTCCATGACGTTGATTCCAGCGTTTTGAAGGAAATTCCGTGTCAACATCGCGGTATGCGGCCGAGCATTATCATGCTGGAACTGTAGACATGGGCCATGAGCCGCCATGAAACGGAACGAGTTCATGGGTGAGCACCTGGTCGCGGTAAGCAGCAGCTGTGAGGTTTCCACGGATGACCAGAAGTCGGGAACGGTTGTTCCCACAGAAAGCACCCCACACCATGCCACTTCCGCCCCCAAATCTGTCGACTTCCTGTACACAACATTGGGCATACCGTTCACGACGTCGTCTCCAGACTCTATGCCTGCCGTCCGCGAATCTGAGGGTAAACCTGGATTCATCGCTAAAGACGACTCGATTCCAGTCTCTCTGGGTCCATCGGAGGTGACGTTGGGCCCACAGCAGACGTTGACGTTGATGAAACGGCGTCAATATTGGCCCACGATATGGACGTCGAGAATTGAGATTGGCAGCCCGCAACCGATTTCGAATGGTCTGTGAGGACAGTCGACCTCTAAACATCTCAGCCCTGGTTCGTGTAGCCGGCAGAAATCTGTCACGTAGGTGACGTAGGACGATTTGACGGTCTTCTGCTCGTGACGTCACACGTGGACGACCCGACCTTGGGCGATCAGAAGTGGTGCCAGGTTGTTGTAGACGACCTCGCAAGTCATACACAGTACGACGGCTGCATCCCATTGCTCTTGCGACGTCAATAACTGATCTTCCCGCTTGCAACATGCCAACGGCACGTTCACGTTGCACATTTGACAATCGTGGCATTTCAAGTACCATTAGAACTGTGGTTTAAAAGTGTTTTTTCAATTTTTGAGGCCAATGCAAACACGTGCATATGAAGAAAACTTCGATGCGAAGATCACGTGATCGACTGCACATGCAAAACCTGATTTGGCACTAACGTCATTTGCACGACGAATGGATGGATTTGAGTGGGTTTTGCTGACGTTTTTCTAGAGTCGAAAGATAGGGATCCCATTTCGGATACATAGATGTATGATTAGAAAAATTATTCATTATTTTTCAAATTACATTTTGTGAAGTTTCTTTTTTTTATATTGACATTGCCTGAGTTTTGAAGTCGAATTAATCTTTGTGAAACACACATGTGTGTGTGTGTGTGTCTGTGTGTGTCTGTGTGTGTATGTGTTTATAACTAATACATTATCATAATACATATAAATTACCAATAGGTGTTGCAAATGAAATAACCTTTAAAGAGTATCTGATTTTAAAGACTGACTGGACGGGCATGTCCCAAAACCTTCAAATGGGTCTTGGGCGCTTCCCACAGTTGTATAACCGGTTTCGCTAACATTTAAAATGACGCCATGACACATGTGACACATGTGGTCTCACCCTAGGAAAGTGACTGTTGAAAATTGCCTCTGTTTACAACAAAAGTCAAGAAGCCTCCATAATTGACTTGGCGGGTATAATGCATCCTCATCGATGCCTTACAATATTTCACCTTTTTAATAGCATTGATAATCTCCTGATCACTTCTATAGCTGGCAATTTCAATATTACTCTTATTACAAAATTCACAATCGTCCATGTTGTGACTAGACAAGAATTCAGAAAATATGTTCAGCGATGTCAGGGATGAGAAGATGTTGAAAATATTCATGCCACGTCTCAGGTGAAATCACTTGCGAACAAGAACTATGATAACAATATCTTTTGATTACTCTCCAAGATCGAGCACAATTCTTATCGCTTGCTGCGTCAATAATGTCGTCAAGTATATCTTGATCACATTTAACTTTCTTTTCACTACACAATTTATTAAACTGAACAAGTGTAAATTAGAACATAATGTTAACATGGTCCCTCGCTCTTAAAGAAGACTGTTTGGTTCAACAAAGAGACATTTCTTGATTGAATGAATGTATATCAGGGTTCAGACTCAGTAAAAGACAAGACTAAATACACACGTACCATTGTGTTGACAAAGACTCCATGTACATGCGTTTCCGCGTCGGTGCTGTTGTTCGTCAACTGACATTGAAGTTGGGATGATTTAAATGAATAAACCGAACATCCACCGATGTGTCGACATAACAGGTCACACAGGTTTGTGCCAAATGGCTGCTTGTGAGGAAAAGCTGTATTCGTTGCCAAAGCAAGGAGCGAACATGATAAATGTAAGATGAACATATAAACGAGGTACAATGAAAGAAGCATTCTAATTGTTCCAGTGGACTATGGTCTTTGTGTCAACAGCAGTCGTCTGTCACAGAGACAGTTTTGTGAATACGACTCTCCAAAGTAACAACGTTTTTTTCAAGGCGACAGAGGGACAATTTGGTTGTCTAAGTGATCTAAATATTTCGAAATAATGCAAGAGTATGTTGTCCATAGATGCAATTTTCATGGAATGGTTCTGCAAGGTATTTCTCACGGCATTGAATGTAACCTGAATGCCAAGGAATGCCGAAATGCTGACCACTTAGTATTCACGGCAGCAATTCTATCTCACTTGGCAGTACCGTCGTGCTACCATAACCATGTCAACGCTCAACAATTCTGTGAGGGTTACCTTATAATTAAAATGTATAAATACCGTGCATATTATTGCCATATACAATGTCCTCAGGAAATAAGTCGCTACTTAATATAGATGACTTCTCCTTCAGAAATATGTGTGGGGATATTATTGGCATCACTACATTGAGGAGGGGGTTTTTGGACATGAAGTTCAGGAAATGGTTAAAGGAGAATCATCGGTCCATTTGGAAATAATAAAAATGAAGTTCAGTTACAAATTCAAAAAGTAAAAGACGAAAGGGAATTGGAAAAGATGGAAATGGAAACAGAGAGAGAGAGAGAGAGAGAGAGAGAGAGAGAGAGAGAGAGAGAGAGAGAGAGAGAGAGAGAGAGAGAGAGAGAGAGAGAGAGACAGAGAGAGAGAGACAGAGAAAAGCAATAGGAAAAAGAGAAAAATGAAATTGTACTTACAGGAGAAAATTTAAATTTGACGAAAGAAAATCGGAAATTGACGGAAAATTCAGCTTTAAAAGATTGATGATCCATCTCCTCCCTCAAATCCTACCTCTTTCGACACAGCAAGGCACGCCAGACTGGTAGCCCCTTTGAATGAAAAGAAGTAGATATATATTTTCTACATTTTGAAAAGGTTGCTGGAAACCTCATGTGGCCTAGGAGTCATAAACTATGTTACTGCAAAGTGTTTTGAAGGGTAAAGCTTAGGATGCATATTCGGCCGTATCAACAGGGCAAATATCAAATTATGATCTTATTATAAAAACCCTTCTGAAAGCTTATGAGTTAGTGCCCGACGCATATCGTCAGAAATTCAGAAATGCTTATAAATGAGACTTAGTAGAGTTTGCTTGGGAAATGGACACTTTGTTCAATAGATGGTGTGGTTCAAAAGAGGTCACAGATTTGGATGGTTTGATGCAGTTAGTTTTGATGGAGGATTTCAAGCAGAGTGTTCATTCTGATCTCAGGACTTATTTGGATGAACATAGGATTGACGAATTACATAAGGGAGCGATGATGGTAGATGACTATTGTTTGAGTCACAGGAGTTCTTTTCGGTCTCCAAGTAATACCAAGTTTACTGACAAAAAGGGCTTTTCCCCGAGGTAAGACCTCACTTACTTTCCATTCCCGGTCAACCACTGAGAGCTAGATATCAGGGTCCATATCTTATAGACAAAAAGTTTAGAGACACAGAATCTTGGCTGTTGTAAGCAAAACAGTTTGTGTCATATAAACATGATTAAGAAATAACATGACAGTGTAGAAACCAATTGCATTGCCACACAGGTCAATTGCATTGCCACACTCTCCCCAGTTACTGATTGTACTGTAGACAATGGTGAACATGTTGGCAATATTGATGATGGTGTTAGCAGTGTGAAGTTTGATGACCTTAGTGATAAAGTTTAGAAATTCTGATGTGTTAGCTCACCTTGATGAGAAATTATCACATGTATCCCATGAGCAGAAAACACAAATGTCAGATTTGATTCGTGCGTTCTCTCACTTATTTCCTGACCACACATCAGGAAATAAGTGAGAGTTGATGTTGTTAGCCAGAATATAGATGTAGGTGTTGCTGTGCCTGTAAAACAACATCCGTATCGTATGAATTCTGCGAAAAGAAGTGGAATATATATGTGACAATGACATTATTGAACCCAGTGACCTTGTGTTCTTGTGCCGAAGAGTTGTGGAGGTGGTCTGGTGGAGGCGCTCACACGAACTGATTCTTATCCAATTTCGAAGGTGGACGATTGCATTGATCGCATTTGTCAATCTCAATACATAAGCAAATTTGTGTACCTGAAAGGCTTCTGGCAGGTTCCACTCACAGACTGTGCGAAGAAACTATCCACCCTCGCTCCACCAGACGAACTCTATCAATACAAAGTGATACCATTTGAATGCACCAGTGACGTTCCAAAGACTCGTCAACAATGTCACATCTGGTGTTGATGTCGTCGAAGCTTACATGGATGATGTCATCGATTACGACATCGAGTGTGAATGCCATCTGAAGAGAATCCATGCTTTCTTCCAGAGACTCTCTGAAGCAAAATTGACTGTGAATCTTGCAAAGTGTGAATTTGGAAAAACACAAGTTATATTTTAGGGCGTGTTGTAGGGCACGGCCAGGTACAGCCAGTTCATGCTAAGGTTAAAGCAATTGTACATTTTCCAGTACATTGGTCTAAGAGAGAATGCATGAGATTCTTAGGTAAAGCAGGCTATTATAGAATTTTTTGTCAAAATTTTCCAGATGTGGTATCTCCACTTGCCAGCCTTTTGTGGGAAAAAGGTAAAATGCCAGTGGGATAGCAGTTGTCAGGCTGCATTTGAAAGAGTCAAAGCCATACTCATGAATTCTCCAGTGTTGCAGGCACCAAATTGTGAAAAAGCATGTCAGTTACAAATTGATGCAAGTGATGTAGGTGCAGGTGCCGTCTTGATTCAAGAGGATGATTCAGGAATTGATCATCCAGTTTGTTACTTTCCAAGAAATTTGACAAGCATCAAAGAAATGATTTTACCTTTGAGAAAGAGACATTAGGTCTTTTACTAGCTTTGTGGCATTTTGAAGTGTACCACTACTTCTCCAACTGAAATTTTTACTGATCACAATCTCTTTACTTTTCTTCACAAAATGAAGAACAAGACTTATCAGGTGGAGTTTGACTTTGCAATGGTTCCGTCTTGTGATTAGGCATATTAAAGGCGAAGACAATGTTTGTGCTGATGTGCTTTCCAGATTGAAATGTATAATGAATGACTTGATCCGTAAGGGGGAGAGCGTTATGAGGATGTGTTTTTTGTTAATTATGTTACTTTAATTGACTTTTAGTTATTATGGGTCACAAAAGTGTAAAGCTCTGGTTGTGTATGTGAACTCACACCTTGAACTATGTATATCTATGTATTTTCACCTGTTGAGATGGGGCTTGGGAGGTACCTGCCCTTTGTTTGTTTTGTTTCAGGTCGGATTGTGGAAGCTGTGAGAAACTGGGAGTAATTTCTACATGACTCTGGCGTGGCGTGGCTTCTGCTATAAATGTCTAGAACTGTACAATAGGCATATAAGGGATGGTTCTTGAGATGTACGACGGGACTATTACTGCCTTGAATCATGCTCACCTGTATCCTGGATGACCTTGAACTTTCTGAAATTGAATGAGACCAAGACTGAGTTCTTGAACATCGGATCCAGGCATCAACTTTCCAAAGTGCCTGACAGTTTATCTCTTGAAATTGGACAAGATGTTATCACGCAGTCCGGCAAAAAATCTTTCATCATCCGAAACCTCTTAGACTTCAACACCGCCCAGCTTCTAACGACCAGCCTTGTTCTCTCTAAACTTGATTACTGCAACTCACTCTATTACAACATTCCTCAACAGCTCCTTTCACTACGCCAACGGATTCAGAATTCAACCGCCCGTGTTGTTGCCCGTGCACCACGTTACCAAACTGTGACACCTATCCTACAAACTCGTCACTGGCTTCCTGTATCAAGCAGAATTCAATACAAACTTCTTCTCCTTACACACAGCTGCATCTATGAAAACCTGTTTTCTCAATATCTTAAAAGCCTCGTTCATCTCGATGTTCAAAGCCGATTGCTCCACTCGTCAACCTCCTTACTGCTCACACCGCCTCACGTCAAAACACCCATGGGATCAAGTGGGTTCTCTGCTGCGGCCCCCTATCTCTGGAGCATTCTACTACTCGCCCTAAAAGAAATAAAATCTGCTGATGCTTTCAAAACTGCCCACAAAACTCATCTTTTCAAACTCTCTTTTCCATAGACATTGTCTACAATCTTTTCTCTTTATAGCGCCATTGACCAATATCTTTTGGAAATAGGCGCTCTATAAATAAATTATTATATTATTATTATATTATATTGTATTATATTATTATATGCTAACATCGACGTTTCACCACACCTACCACTCGTCTACATTGAACTTACACAGCTGTCAACAATCTTCAATCGGTACATCTGTTTTTACTGGGACTGTCAAAACTTTGGTTAGTTTCATTTAGATTGTTTATTCAATAAATCATTGAATATCATAAACGTGTTTGTGTTCTATTTTTCTGGTTGAAAGGGGACTCGCAAGCCTTTTATCTCAGTAATTTCTAAACCGTAACAATATTAACAGGGTAGTATCACTGACTATGTGGTGAACGTACGCCAGTAGTAAATCTTGACAAAAGTAAATATATAGCGACAGTGAATGTATGGAAATAGTCATAGTATCAGCCGGATAGAACGATGGACAGGGTGTTGCATGTTGAACAGTGTTTTAATTACAAGGGCAGGAGAAAGCCCGACCATCAACAAAACTTTGGTTCTATCTCGTAATAACATCCACAGATCAACTGTCCCTAGTTCAACAACTTGCTTACTTCGCAGGCACAAAATACAAAGTGTCGTTGGGTGAGACATCGTATTTACACAACTTGAACGGATTTCATGTGCGTTCTGATTGCGTTTTTGCGAACACCTGGTTTCAGAACTAGTTTTCATTTAATCTTTAGGCCCTTTACGCCCAATGAAATGTGTTTCAGCAGTTGACAATTTTAACTTCATTCTCGGATCTATATTAGTCATCCATATTAAGTAGTAAGTACATGACAATACTATGCACGGTATGTACACATTTTAATTATAAGATAACCCTCACAGAATTGTTGAGCGTTGACATGGTAACGGTAGCATGACGGTACTGCCAAGTGAGATAAATTGGTCAGCATTTCGGCATTCCTTAGCATTCAAGTTACATTCAATGTCGTGAGAAATGCCTTGCAGAACCATACCAAGAATATCTACAGTGCATGGACAACATACGATTGCACTATTTCGAAATACTTAGATCATCTTGACAACCAAATTGTCCCTCTGTTGCCTTGAAATTCGTGGAGAAAAACCGTTGTTACTTTGGAGAGTCGTATTCACAAAACTGACACTATAAAAGACGAAAGTAAAAGTTATATCGACTTATTTCACCAATCATTTAATTGTGATGTTTTGATTGATCTATGCTTCAACATTGGCTGTTGTTTACTCGTTTCACATCTAACTATCCATAAACACATTGAAAATCAAAAATCAAATTCTATTCAGGATCACAGGCTTCCGACCTGACGTTTATATGCGATACGAATCTGTTTTTAAACAGCAAAGTGGCATTTTATACTTCTCGATATGAAAATTGAGTTTCATGTTAACAATAATCAATTTTTCTAACTTGTTAAACTTTATGTTCATGAATTGTGAGTAGAATATTTATTACAAAATGATACATCCTACAGTTTGGACACTCGAACAGTTCTCGAACACTTAACTTTTATGTCATACGAGACTGCTCATGCATCAATATGTCCACTCTAAGATGTATCCAACGTTCTGAAATGAATCATGTCAGAGGGACACAATCGAACACAAATACAAATATTTGAAGGCTGTTGGTAGCATAATCTGTATGCCATGTTAAGCGAATAGCAGCTGTTGAAATCTGACTGGACTAATACAGTGAGTGAGTGAGTGAGTTAAGATTTAAAGTCACATCGGCAATCTTTCAGCCATATCGTGACTAAAACTAGTTCTAAATTCATAATACATACAAGTCATATAATATATAAAACCCTGTCAACGAAGGACAGTAAAACCACTAGATTATCACAGATTGAGTCAAACTAGCTAGCATATATCTTTAAAAGTAGAAAATTATTTCTGGACAATACAATGTAAAATTGGGCTATAGATCGCCAACAACTGAAGGTAGATCACCATACTAGGGACCATGGGGACTGAGAGTGCCTTTGCTACCTGCATGGACCCTAGTTGGATTTACACCATCCCTTCAGCCGCTGGCGATTGTAAGACACTGATACAGTCAGAGAATCCCTACAAAATCCAATGAAGTAATTAAAACATGACGGACGCAAAGTGTGTAATCTTTGATAAACATATATATGTATATCCAAGCACCCATTATAATTTCGCCAATATCATACATCAGCATGGAGAGATAGCGGTGTTACATTATATATTTACAAGGTAAGCTACGATGCTCTCAGTGTCACCGTTGCGGCATTTATACTGTAGCAAATGCAAGGTAAACGACAACCTTCATAGTAGACTGCTGGTGGCATCATAGTATATTGGAATCGGAAGAAGGCGAATGTTTCTTTCAGTGTGTCTCGCATATATGTTCATCTTACGTTTAACATGTTCGCTCTTTACTTTGCCAACGAATTTGGCAACAACCTTTCCTCACAAGCAGCCATTTGGCATAAAGATGTGTGAGCTGTTATGTCGACACATCGGTGGATGTTCAGTTTATACATTTGAATCATCCCAACTCCAGTGTCAATTGATGAAAAACAGCACCGACGCGGACACGCATGTACATCGAGTCTTTGTCAACACAATGGTACGTGTGTTTTTAGTCTTGTCTTATACAGAAAAGCTGATATAGATTCATTCAATCAACAAATATCTCTTTGTTGAAGCAAACATTATATTTCAGTGGGAAGGGACTATGTCACACATTGTATTGTAATTTACTTTTGTTTTTCACTTGAAATGTAACTTGTCATTTCAATTATTCTATTACAATACTAAGTGGAAGTCTTCGGTTGTTAACATGTTTGAAAGTGAGGGATATGAGTGTATCAGTAAGATAGATAGATGGATGGATGTATGTATGGATGGATGGATGGACGGACGGTCAGACGGGTGTGTGTATGTTTGTGTGTGAGAGAGAGACCATTAATTTTTGTATTTTAATGCTATTTTTGCATTTTAATTTCTTTGGAGCCTCTTAACCCGTCTGTTGTGCTTTACAATCTCATTTGGGGGTTGGGGGTGGGGGTGGGGTTATAGAATAATCCAGCATTGATAAGTTTACCTGAAATATATTTTTTCATTTTTTGGCTTTAGTCTTGAATAATATTATCATTCTCTTTAATTCATTTACAAGGACATCGAGGCGCCTCAGTGTCGCTGGAAGTCGAGACTTGTACGTATTAAGGCGGAGATACGATGCATTGAACCAATGCGTAAGTAAACAGAAATGCTTGCAAATATCCAATAGGTGCAATATATTCTACAGACGAGGAGTGCAAGCTATTAAACATAATGACTATTACTGTCACTCTCACTCATCGCATTCTGGTCTTCATGGGTGCCCACTTGACAATATAATTAATAATAACGAGTATGTTTATTCGTATAAAAGGCCATACGACCCAATCTACATATTCATTTAACATTCTTTAACCAAAGCAATTTAACAGTAAGTTAGAGTTTACAGTTCTCCTCGTTGTTTAAACACATGGAAAATATATTTAGCTAATTTTTTAATGGTTTCGGAGTTTCGTGAATTGCAGAGAGAACAAATAGATATGTAATGTCCATCGTTTTTCTTTAGAATTAGTTCTTTTCCTATGTCCGTTAATATGGTGCAGTCGTACAATATATGACTCTCATCTTCAAGGGATAAATAGGTCGTACACAATATATCGATATCATTTACGGTGCTCTGTCCTCTGAAATTTAGTTAAGATCCGTCTTTGAATAGGTGATGTTATTACAGATAAATAATGTTCACACTCTAATAGAGATTTAAAAGAGGAGACACTAGAGAATCGCTGTCAAGACGTTCATGCCACATTTTAGTTGTGGTAAGCTAATAAACGTTGTTTGAAAATGTTTATAAATAGTTCCTCATTACCAATTTCTTGACAAAACCATACATGCCCGAATCCGTATCTAAATAGCGATTCCGTATGTTGTCTGTCCAATTGTTACGTCTCCAGGCTGATATCGATAACACTGGTATGAGTATCTGTTCGGAGCCAATACCATACACATTTGCACACATATATATATATATATATAGTCCATAGAGGGTTTCTCCCACAATCTCCATATGCTAAACAGTATGAAGATTTATAACCTTGTTCTAAAACGTATTTGTAGAATGTTCTTTGAAGAAGATCAATATCATCACGTTGATTGAAACCCCATATTTCCTTTCCATGTGTAAGAATAGGCACAATTTTCATGTCAGGTGGAGATACGGTGCATTGAACCAATGCGTAAGTAAACAGAAATGTTTGCAAATATCCAACAGGTGCAATATATCCAGTAGAGGAGAATAACTCACTCTCACTCATCGCATTCTGGTCAACATAGGTGGTCACCGTCACAATGTAATTGATAATATACACAAATGGATTATTCCACATTCTATTGAAACAGGAATAACAATCGTACTTGTTTAGAGAGCAGTAGCAGTAGGGGTGTTTATGCTGTATCTCTGTGGTCGCATCTGGTGACGACAATCCACTGAGTTATTATGTCAGTAATGTTTGTACTGGTGTTGCAAGCCGATCTTGTCTTCCTTAAGGTATGCTTGGACAGTTGACGTCGTTAACTATATGAACACATTCAGTAGTTTATGAACACATTCAATAGTTGATGAACACATTCAATAGTTGATGAACACATTCAATAGATGATGAACGCATATGATGAAGGGTAGCACCGAAGGAGAGCTACTGGTCCGTAAATTAATTTCCGTACATAAGTTCCCTGAGCTCCGAGGTCTCTCACATAAACAGATATCATATCAAGGATTTTAGTATTATTGAACTCTCAAAAGAATACCTTTCAGATAGTACTTTCCATTCCAGCCGTTGAAATCACAACTGAAGAAGCTCCTTGGATGACAACATTTCAGCGAATTTTAGTGGCATCCTACGATGTGGAAAGGGAAACTGCTCTCTACCAGGTCTTCACCCAAACAAACACCTTCAGGAAGTATGAGTTCTTCAGTTCAAAATCGATATCTGCCCTAGCTTACATCTCAGAATCCAGGAATATACTTGTAGGCCTCATGAACGCAAAGAAAATACTCACTGTGCCGCTAGATGCCACGGGGCAGTCTACTTTAGCTATCGATATCTGTGCGCGATCTATAGCTCCAGACGAAGATAAACAGTGTTTGTTCATTGCCTCAACAAACAGACGATGTTCAATAGTCAGGATGACAATAGATGGCAGTCGACGGAGACCTATCAAAGAAATAGGAGGTAGCCCAGTGCTGTGTGGACATATTGCCCTGGATCGTAGACATGACAGGGTGTATGCTTGTTACGGGAAACAGATAGTTTCTTTCGCGTACAATGGTTCAGACTATAGAGTGGTCGTCAGGCTGGACAAAACAAGTTTTACTTTGGCTTTGGACATGGTGGGGAATATGATTTACTATATCAATAACTTGGTTATTGAAAGGCAGTCACTTATAAATGATGAACGAAGAATATTTAGGCGACTACAACGAGCCCCGTGGAATATACTGTACCATAATAACACCATGTATGCTATCGCCGTAAAGCCCAGCAGGTTAATATCTGTGTACAAACTACCCGATATGAAGTTTGAGAAGGAAATATTTTTGGGATATGATTGTTACGCAGATATAGTGATATGTGCGATTCCATAACAAGAGTGGGGTGGGGTGGGGGTAGCCTTGTGTTTTAGGCCTTCGATTGAGTCAAAGGTGTAAAGCCCATTTCTGCTGTGTCCCGCCGTTATATTGCTGGTACTTTGCTTTAAAGCGATTGAAAACCATATTCACTCACTCACCTATGACAAGATGGTCATTTGCATATGTCATCTGGTCAATTCTTGTGTGTGTGTTTTCTGTGAGGCGTGTCGCCAACCATATAATATTTTAAGTAGGCTTTGAATAAAACAGACACTATATAGCATGCAGTTATTTTAGCTGGATTAAACTGCCAGACAGCGAAGATTGGACACGCTTTTAGGTCGTGTAAGGTGAGGTTTTAAAATACAAAAAAGCAAATTATTGTCACTTATCGTACAGAATGTTAATATATTGTTCAGCGGAAACCCGAGATGATGCAGGTGTCGTACATGTACAACATAAGTAAAATCCACAATCATAATGGGATTCGAACCAACTATTATAGTATCCAGTGACGGAAACAAATGTAAGTGACTTCACTAGCTATACACTAGAACACCTCACGACCCAAGAGAAGCATAAATACTTGAAAGGTGGAGTATAACACCACCCCACCCTCCCTGCATCTACTCAGGCTATTTATAATAATAATAATGATGATGATGGAAATTGATAAGCGCCTGTGCCCCCTCACATGTACATGCTCACAGCCCTAAGACAATATCACCTGCCTGAACAAAGTCAGAGGATTAACAGCCACATAACCTTTCTCACCGGGTACCCATTTAATGCTGGGTGAATAGAGGAAAATTTCAACAAAGGCACTTTCCTAGGGTGAGACCACATTTGTCACATGTGTCATGGATTCAAATTTAAGTGTTAGCGAAACCGACTGTGCAATTGCGGGAAGCGTCAAAGACCCCTTTGAAGGTTTGTGTGTGACTGATGTACATGGAAGTATTTTACGGTCACTTCGTTTCCTTGACAACGCCGCTAATGAACCGTCCACTGCGGAATGAGTGTGAAGAGCAGACAGTAAAGGTTATATGTTGTTTAACGCCGCTGTCACCTATATTCCGGCTAGACCAGAATGTTCAGTGTTTGGAAAAACTGTCATCAATCCATGTTGTCGGGGTAGAGTAGGGCAATATCTTGGAATCTGACCAGTCCGTCCATTCAGTCGCCTCGTATGACCTGCAGAGGCAGCTCGGAACCACTTCTATTACCCGGAATTCCAATGTATTCCCAATGTAGTTGCCTCCTTACCATTTGCCACTGCAGGGGCGAAAGTACCATTGTGGCAGAAAGGACACTGCTTACACCCCAAAGAGCACGATTCTATTTTACACATAGAAAAGAATATGCAAAAAGAAGAAGTAAAAGATCATAGAAGTGCATTCTCTTCCCACAGAGGTTATTTGTCACATTTTCCTACGAACCTCTGTTCTAATACGGCCCTTTCATGGTTCGAGTGTTCAGGATTCGTGATTGGTTGCAATCAGATTTAGTTGTGCAGCGACGTTGTTTCAAAAGTGATCATTCGCAAGGCCTCGGTAATTTCCGTATGCTTCGGAAAAACTAGATGCTCAAACGTTTCTTTAAGACAGAACTCAGTCATGTATAATGGCGGATCAATGGCATCTCCATAGCCCTCGCTGACAACGGACAAGCTAGCCATTAAATGTCCTGTGTGTGACATCAACACAAGTCCCCGGCTGAGGGGGGATAGTTGTGGCCCCATATTTGCTTGTATTAGTCAAGTTGGATCTAAGTCGATGTAACACGTGTTCTGATTGGATAGGGAGAAGGGAGAGAACTCGTGTTGCGATTTTTCGCCGCTAGGGTATTTTACGACAACCGGGAAATATGGCCGTATTAGAACAGAGGTTTGTAGGAAGATATGACAAGTAACCTGTGTGGGAAGAGAATGATAGAAGTGATGTTATTGGCTCAATGCCCAAATTGCATTAGTCAAAGAAAGAAACGTCACATCAAATTTCAGGTTGATATATATTACAACAAATATACATGTTCTTAACTCATTAAGGCCGAGAGACGCACATGTGCGACAACAGAAAGCACGTCTTATTCAGAGAGAGACGCACATGTGTGTCGTACTTTTAAAAATCTTACTGTACCTATTATCTTAACCAATTTAGTAGTACTGAGCAAATATAATCTTTTCTTGGGAGATATGCTACCTTTATTTCAATCAGAAGAAGTATTTAAAGTGTTTTGATAGCAATTGCTAATCATTGCCATAGGCTTACACAACGTTTGGCAAATGAACACATTATGATGTTTTTACAGAGGTAAGTGTCTGGAAGCCTCCAATGGGAATGGATACTAAAATACTTCTTATGCACATTGACTGAATTAGATGTAATGGTTTAGCGGTTACTGAAGATTATATTTTCTTCAAGTTCCTAATAAATAGGAAACAATATACGAAATTTCAAGGAGATAGAAAGAATTCAAACACAATTGAATAGTTTGAATCTACTTTTTAGGTATTATTACGTTGTCGTGTTTCATATAATGAATATAATGTATAAACACAAATAATTATACATCCAAACTCGAATAGATTAGTTAAGAAATACAGTTCGCTCTACCAATAGTACTACTACTACTACTACTACTACTCGTTACCAGTATGTTTGTTTACAATACACAAACTGTTACATGATAGCTTGAGTTGATAAAGCCGAAATCCAGCATTTCAACTGGTCAACGTTATAGCCAATAATCAATCTCTATCCAAGCTGTTGAGTGACCAAACGTGCTCTTCAGAAAGTTTGCCCACGCCCCATCACCTGATATGAGAGAGAGAATTTGTTTATGTGTGTCTCATCTCTTATATACAAAGAATACATGCACATGTTGATAAAATTTACATGTACAAGCCGCCAAAGGTCTACAAGAGAAACTTGTAATAATATTGCATAAAACGTTGAAATACATGATATTTTTCACACTTGCTTTCTTTAAACATATATCTTTACGACACACTAAAACAATCAGGACTTGTTTGTACGACTAGACAGTTTCCTGTCATCCCCGAAACCCAGGGAAATCAGGTGTGATTAGCACTAATTAGTGTCGGCACACGAGTCGGGCAATCAGCGAGGGGCTCCAGGTGTTGAGTAGTGAAGTGGCTCTCGGATTTAATGAATTAAGTTATCAACAGATCGTGCCTCCAAAAAGAATGATGCCTTGATCACGAAATGAAAATTCAATGACAATGAACAGCACCTAGGGGTGTCAGATTTTTAATACCGGGTATGTCCACCATATCATATCACTGCTTGTTGTACTGTACATTGTGGGATGTTCTGCAACTCCTGTTGGAGAGACTGTGACGGTTCTTGGAATGTTCCTGGAGGTGTCGAAATCGTCTCTCAAGAACCTCCCACAAATGTTGAATAGGTGAAAGATATGGTGATCGGGCAGGCCAGGGTAACATATTGATGTTGTTTCTTTGCAGGTAGTCCCGGCACATATGAGCAAAATGAGGTCTTGCATTGTCATGCTGGAAAATCACTCCATGATGGTGCAGAAATGGGAGTGAGTGAATTAAATTTTACGCCGCTCTCAGCAATATTCAAGCTATATGGCGGCGGACAGTAAATAATCGAGTATGGACCATGCAGTCCAGTGATCAACAGCATGAGCATTGATCTGCACGATTGGGAACCGATGACATGTGTCAACCAAGTCAGCGAGCCTGACCACCCGACCCCGTTAGTCGCCTCTTACGACAAGCATGGGTTGCTAAAGATCAATATTCTAACCCGGACCAGCACGGGTTGTGTAGAAATGGGACAACGTGGGGATACAAGATCTCATCCCTGTATCGTAACCTGTCAATGCACCTGCAACTTGCACTAGCTTTGTTCGGCCATTGTGAGAGATAACAGCCCACACCATCACTACACCACCAAAAAGATCGGTCTCTTGCACACAGCATGTCATGAAGGAGTAAGAATATACTCTGATACGTTGTGTTGCTCATCATAAAAAAAGAAGTTGACATCAATAAAACTCTCCGCCTTATGGTTGCAAGTCGCAGATATTTCTCGAAGAAACCAAAATGCACGTGCATCACATGGAGTCTATTGGTATAAGAATCAGTAGAGACCACGTTTCTGGCAGTTGTAATTTGGTAGCACCAGTTTGGCCCAGATTGTCAGCAGCGGAGAGAGAACAGGCCATAGCCTGACTGCAAGCCGGACAGCGTGTCTTGGTGGTTGCGAACTCTTAGCACGTCAGTACCATTCATCGTCTGCAGCAGCGTTACAACACTACCAACAGCACTGCAGACAGTGCCCGCAGTGGACCCTCCGCGTGACCACTCCCAGGCAGGACCGCTACATCCATCGGCAACACCTACGGGATCGCTTCAGGCCAGCCACCGTGACAGCTCGCCAGACCACTGGCGCCCGACAGTGGTCCATCAGTGATGACCCGGTACGACGTCGCCTAGGAGCCCACAACCTTCGTTGTCTTCCTGATCGAGTACCTATCCTCACAGCCCGCCACCGTCAAGCAGAAATGCAGTGAGCTACACATCACCAACATTGCCAAATCAACAGTGGAGGTCAATAGTCTTCTCTCTGGGTGAACGCTACACAGATGAATGTGTCGTGGAGAGAGAAAGAGACGCGTGGGATGGTCAAATCATTATGGTTTGGGGTGATATAGGCCTGAATCAGAGAATTGGA
Organism: Haliotis rubra; assembly: GCF_003918875.1. Lineage (NCBI taxonomy): Eukaryota > Metazoa > Mollusca > Gastropoda > Lepetellida > Haliotidae > Haliotis > Haliotis rubra. The sequence continues at coordinate 22,449 of NW_025766009.1, forward strand.
TCCCGTGTGTTCTAAAATGTTGGTACAGGTCAAGGGAATGGCAACACAGCGCAGCGCTACATTGACCAGATCCTAAGACCTCTCATCGTGCCCTTCTTCGCGCATCACCAGAACCACGTGTGCCAGCAGGACAACGCCTGCCCCCAATACAGCCAGGGTCAGTGTGTTCTTCTTACGTCAGCATAACATCAGAACCATGTCATGGCCGGTTCTCAGTCCTGATTTGAAGCCCATTGAACACCTGTGGGATGGGATTCAGAAACGACTGAACTAGGTGTTTCCAAGACAACTCGTGCTGAACTGGAGGCAACTTTCGCCAGGGTGTGCGCACAAGTGCCAATGGCTTTCGTAAAAATAATTTCTTATTAGTCTCTTTCATTTTATGAATAAGATTCTGAATGATGAAGACATTATTCATCGTGGAAAAGCCTTTTCTAAAACCAGCTTGAGCATGTGAAATTATCTCGTTATTATCGCAAAATTTGGTGAGTCTGTCGTTTATAATGCTGGTGAATAATTTACCAAAACAACTTAAAATAGATATCGGTCGATATGAGGCAGGGTCCATACGATAACAGCCTTTCTTATGAACAGGTCGAATGGTACCATTCAACCATTATTCAGGCAGTACTCCGCTATCTAGTACTGCATTAAAATATTCTTTATAAAAACTCATTAGATTTGACGAGGCTGAAGTCAAGTGTTCATTTTGAATGAAATCTAATCCAGGGCCTTTGTTTCTCTTGAGTTTTTGTAAAGCTGAATTAATTTCAACTAGTGATATTTCGTCGTTAAGTATACTGTCATCATAGTCGGGGTGGTCTAAGTCAATATCTGGCTGTATATCTTCATTAATAATTGACTCATTTACATTCTTGAAATAATCATGAAAATCCTCCAGTGATACAGGATAGTTCGTATTATCTGCTCTACCACTCAACAAACTCCAGAAAAGTCTCGGGGATGTGCAATATGTTTCACGCAACTTCTGTCTTACATAGTTGTTCTCTTTCTTAATGTATTTATTCATCACTCTCTTGTACTCCTTACTTGCTTTAAGCAGGAGGGATTTATTCAATTTACTCTTGTTTTTGTTATATATTCTTTCAGTCTGAAAAATTGTTTTCTTTTCTTTTTACATTCATGCCCAAACGAAGGTTTATTACGGGAAGGTTTAGCTTTACTAGCCGCACATGTAGTAGGGTTAACCTTATATGGGACGCTTCCAAATGTTTCTCGCGCAGATCCAATCAGCACGTGCGTGATGTCTTCAGCAAGTTCATTCACAACTTCAACAGGGTTACCTTGACCTTCTCTTAGTGACCTTGCTTTCTGGGTCAACAAATTTACAAAATCAACTGGAATGTTATCATTGAATTGTTCAGCTTTACACTCATCAAATTTACCTGGTTTGGAGTAGGATAACTGTGTGTTACCGCAAGTATAGTTCTTATTTTGTTCTTGACCTGTAACAATTAAATTTGGGGAAATAAGGTCGAATGAGATTGGCTTGTGTACATCAGACAAAATAGGACAGAAATCACCAATTTGGAAATTGTAAATAAGAGGTAATACCATAGGTGTTGATATTACATAATCAACTATACTGACGTCCTTACATGTGGTTTTACCAATGTTTCTATCCATGCCAAGTCTACCATTACATATAAATAAGTTATAGCTTTTACAGAGATCAATTAATTTGAAAACATAGTGATTTGGTTTACCAGTGTCCTGAGAAGCTCTCACTAAAGTACTGTCGGAAATGCTAGAAAAATGCTTTTTGACTTATATTTAAAATTCAGAGGTATAACAGTTACTTAAATAACAAATATCACTTTAAGAAACATCTACCTAATGTAGACCGAGGGAATAAATTTTGAGACATGCCCTAAAATGCGTTTTTACTGATGAAAATACCAAAAACTAAGAAAAAAACGGGGTAGTGGGACGTTATTTGATACAAACATTAACTGCCTGTGTTACGTCATCAGCATGCACGGTATCGACAGGTGAAATTGACACCTGAGCACACGCTCGGGCGAGGGGTCATCTCAATAGATGTTTTCTTCAAAATGTTGAATAAGTGTACGTATATAGAGAATACTACACGAGGTCTCATTACATACGAATTATACGAAACGAGTGTCCTTCCTATGGTATCTGACCGAGCGAAAGCGAGGTCAGATAACATAGGAAGGTCACGAGTTTCGTATAATTCGTATGTAATGAGACCGAGTGTAATATTTTATTTATTACCCACGTCTTACATGCATTTAAATTGACAAAATAGCGTATTTTGTTATGTTTTGGTTTCAAACCGAAACCGGTTTCATAAAGAGGTTGCGGAAGAGTTTTGTACTGTAGTACAATATTTGCATGACGTCACACTAATGACGTCACTGCCATGGTAACCGACGTCACGATGCATGTCAGTTGTCATCGCCTCGTACAGCCTCCTAGCTACAGTAAACTACTCCGTTGCACCTCGTTTCTTGGTTTCCAGTTGCTTCATTCGGCTAACATCACTGGTGGAAACATTGCGTTTATGTTTTTCGACGGATATAATGTCTCAGTTCGACTCACAATTAAACAGCGACACGGCAACGTTCGCAATGTTTACATTCCCACAATGCATTTAAGTTGTAGAATGAATGAATTCACGTGTTTGTTATGAATGAAAAAATATTTACGTCAGAATGTGACCTAATTGAGAGGTCATCGGTTATCCAATCAAATCGTTAGAATTTCAGGTCAAGTCGTTACGACACAGGTCAACGCGATACGACACTCGTGTGACGTACGAGATTAATATGCAACTACCCATACGTTGACCACGTGGGTAATAAAGTTACGTATTGGTTATGGAAGGGATCATTTGTGTATGTGTGTTTGTTGTGAAATAAACATACGAATTACTGTACATTGGAAAGAATCATATCACTTGTGTTATCTTGTCGATTGATTGTAGAAATGTGCAACGTTTTAATAAATGTTTGGCATGTCAAAAGTATATTTCATTGCAAAACTATGGATGTAATTCGTTCGGTTTAATCTAGTAGTGAACATTGGCCAAAGATTTAACGAAGTCACTGGTGTAGCTTCTTTAGAATATATATATTATTCTTCTCCTAAAGTTTGTAGACCGCCCGTCTAAGTACTTCCTTGTCAAAGTTGTCAAGGATGATTTTACGTCCCGGTTTTGCTTTTGAGACGGTCCCTGTCTCGTCTGATTTGTTTACAATATTGTCAACTTATTGGTAAGACATGCCAACAGCTCTACAAGTTCTGTATTAAACCATTTCTATACTAATGAAAGGTTTACCTCTGTCTTTTTCAAGCACAAACAACTTATAAACCTTTGCAACAATCGTCTGCAAATAGTTGGCCATAGTGGACGCTGTGATAAAGATGTGCATGCATGACGGGAAACATATTTATCAAGACTTAACATTTATATTAATATTTCTTCAATAAAGAAACGATAATTAAGTAAAGTAACACAAACATTAAACATTTATTTGTTTAAGAAAAACGTTAATTTATATTTTTACGCCACCTGTATTATTAGCATAAATGTAAAGACTATTTCAGATTTCTGTTGTTGAACTCTGAAAGAATCTTAAGTTGTTGTTTTGGTACCATATTCTCTCCTGTAAACTGCCCTTTAAATGCATGGGAATGTTAAATCAATTGAAATAAAAATTAGGTAGACTATAGGTGAGTTGATATATTGACAACATAATACATTTATCACCTTTCTAAAGATATTAAGGCGAAAAAGCATTTTTCTAGCATTTCCGACAGTACTTTAGTGGGATGTTCAAACTTGTCAGTACAGACTCTGGATCAAACTCTGAGTCCATGTCATCCGGTTTTAACTCATCAACAATATGTCTGTCAAAAGAACAAAGATTAGTTAAACGTTTAGTTCTTGCATTAAAATCCCCAATCAATATGATATTTTCACTGTAGGATGAAATTAAAGTAAGATCATTTTCAATGGTTTCAAACAAATCAGCATGAGAGAATCTGGAACATTCAGGGGGTAGATATACAATACCTAGATACAGGTCCTTGGCTAAGTTAAATAGAGTTCCTGACACTTTAGCCCATATCACTGCTTCAATATCAAACTCAAGAACAGTAATGTAAGGACTGATCCTATCTCTCATAGCAAGACCTATTCCACCTGATCTTCTAATAAATCTTTTTCTATGTTTGATAGTAATACTGAAACCTTCAATATTAATGTCATCTAGAGAATCTCTTTTAGTCTCTTGGAAACATATAAAATCATATTTGTCTATAAATTCATTGAAGTCAGGATAGTCAAATCTTTTCTCAGTCCACACATATTTAAACTCACACATCTAAAGTGTTCTAGTTCTGATTGTGTTCTTTGGTCTACAGGTTGTTCTATAGAATGATCTGCGGAGTCAAACTCATCTCCGCCGTCGTGCCCCTACACTGATGTGGAGGGTCTTGTTGTGAGGGTCTTGGTCTTCGGGATGGAGGGGACTCTGTAAGGAGGAGGGGGAGACACTGGGACCTGAATATTGTCAACATACAGCCTGTCGACAGCAATATGTTTGCCGTTGCGTCGAGCTTCTCTTTGTAGCGGAAGAAGGACGTCTATTCTGTAGTTGCTGATCTCCTCAGGGAACTGTTTAAACATACTCAATGGTTTACCCTGCAGATGCTTACAAGATTTTTTTACCATATCCCTTTCCGCTGTAATATTAAATTTAGCCATGATGGATCTCGGTTTAGTCATTCCTCTTCTCTTTGGACCAATTCTGTGAATCCTCTTGAAGCTGTATGAACTGGGGTCAAGTTTAAGCTCATCATATATGAATGATTTAAGGACATCAGCAGTGTTTTCAGGTTCCTGTGTAGGGTCAGATTCCTTGATTCCAGTGAAGATACGATTATCCCGCATGGATCTACAGCGCTGATCAATCATATATTCTTTCATCTGGGGATTTTCTGGTCTGAGGTCAGATATCATATTTGGATACTCACTGATCTGTGTCTGACGCGCCTGTAAATCTTTTGTGATTGCTTGTTTATCAACACTCCACTCGTCAAACGACTGGCTCACGAACTCCACACTAGACTCAATAGCAGTTACCTTGTCTTTAAGGCTATCTTGTTCTGCTACTTTAACTTTACCGATGTGGGGAATAGAACCCGGGTCTTCGGCGTGACAAGCGAACGCTTTAACCACTAGGCTACACCACCGCCCTCCCCATATTATGGAATCGCACACATCACTATACCTGCGTAAGACTTATACCCAACGTCTATTTCCTTCTCAAACTCCACATTGGGTAGTTTGAATACAGATATATACCTGCTGGACGTCACTGGGTTAACATAGATGGTGTTGTTATGGTACAATATATTCCATGGGGCTGGTTGTAGTGCAGTAACTTTCCTTTGTTCATCATTTACAAGTGACCGCTGTACAATACCAGAGTTACTGACATAGTAGATCACATTCCCGACCATGTTTATAGACAAAGCACCACTTGTTTTGTCCAGCCTGATGACCACTTTATGGTCTGAACCATCGTACGCGAATGAAACAAGTTTTTTCTCGTAAAAAGCATACACCCTGTCATGTGTACGATCCAGGGCAATATGTCCACACAGCACTGGGCTACCTCCTATTTCTTTGATGGATCTTCGTCGACTGCCATCTATTGTCATCCTGACTATTGTACATCGTCTGTTTGTTGAGGCAATGAACAAACACCGTTTATCTTCATCTGCGGCTATAGATCGCGTACAGATATCGATAGCTAAAGTAGACTGCCCCGTGGCATCTAGCGGCACAGTGAGTATTTTCTTTGTTTTCATGAGGCCTACAAGTATTTTCCTGGATTCTGAGATGTAAGCTAGGGCAGATATTGATTTTGAACTGAAAAAAGTATACTTTCTGATGGTATTTGTTTGGGTGAAGACCTGGTAGAGAGCAGTTTCCCCTTCTTGACTGTCGCATGCTACTAAAATTCGCTGAAACGATGTCATCCCAGGAGTTTCTTTAGTTGTTAGTTGAACAGCTGAAAATGGAAAGTACTGATGTATAAGTTCAATAATACTCTGATCTGTCATATGATATCTGTTGATGTGAGAGAACTTGAATGTCAGAGAAATGATGAACTTAATGACGGAACTTAATTTACGCACTAATAGCTCTCATCTGGTGCTAGTCTACACCATGGAGGCCAAAATGCTATGAGCGAGAGTGACAGTAATAGTTTTTACGTAGTTTGTTTGCACATCTCTTGTTTAGAATATATTGCACTTATGCATATGGGATGTTTGCAAGCATTTCGGTTTACTTACGCATTGGTTCAGTGCATCGTATCTCCGCCTTAATGCGTACAAGTCTCGACTTCCAGGGACACCGAGGCGCCTCGTTGTCCTTAGAAATGAAATAAATAGAATACTACCAAGTTTCAACTTATTAATAGCATTGATCATTTCCTGACCACTTATACAACTGGCAATTTCAAATTTTACTGTTGCTTCAAAATTCACAATCCTCCATATTGCGACTAGACAAGTATTCAGGAATATGTTCAGCGATGTCATAATTTGCCTTATCAGCGTTTAGAAGATGTTGAAAGTATTCATGCCAGGTAACAGGTGTATTAACTTGTCAAGAAGCACAATCATAATATCTTTTGATTACTCTCCTAATTCGGGTACAATTCTTATCGTTTACTGCGTATACCTTGATCACGTTCAACTTTCTTCTCGCTGCACAACGTTTGGAACTAGTTTTTGAATTCAAGGTATTTTCTACAATGCACACCGATATTGATTTTTCTAAAAAGAATTCAAAAGATTATATTCCACATAGTATATTGGAGTTATTTCAATGACAAATAACATTTGAAGTGAAGAACAAAAGTAAATTAGAACACAACGTGTAACACGGTTCCTCACCCTTAAAGAAGATTGTTTGCTTCAACAAAGAGACATTTCTTGATTGAATGAATGTATATCAGGGTTCAGACTCAGTAAAAGACAAGACTAAATACACACGTACCGTTGTGTTGACAAAGACTCGATGTACATGCTTGTCCTCGTCGGTGCTGTTATCCATCAGTTGACATTGGAGTTGGGCTGATTCAAATGTATAAACCGAACATCCACCGATGTGTCGACATATCAGCTCACACATCTTTATGCCAAATGGTTGCTTATGAGGAAAAGCTGTATTCGTTGCCAAAGCAAAGAGCGAACATGTTAACCGTAAGATGAACATATATGCGAGGCACAATGGAAAAAGCATTCTCCTTCTTCCGAATCCAGCGACAGAGGGACAATTTGGTTGTCAAGGTGATCTAAATATTTTTGCAAGGTATTTATCAGGGTATTCACTGTAACGTGAATGCTAAGGAATGCCGAAGTTTTGACCACTTAGTATTCACGGCAGCAATTTTATCTCACTAAATAGTACCGTCATGCTACTGTTACCATGTCAACGCTCGACAATTCTGTGAGGGTTACCTTATAATTAAAATGTGTACATACCATGCATATTATTGCCATATACAATGTCCTCAGGAAATATCTCACTACTTAATATAGATGACTTCTCCTTCAGAAATATGTGTGGGAATATTGGCATCACTATATCGACAGGAGGTTTTTGGACATGAAGTTTTGGAAATGGTTAAACAAGAATATTCGGACCATTTGGAAATACATGTAATAAAAACGAAGTTAAGTTAAAAATTCAAAAAGAGAAAGACGAAATGGAATTGGAAATAGAGAAAAGGACAGAAAAGAAATAGAAAAAGAAATGAAAATGAAATACAATTCACTTATTGAAATATGACGAAAGAAAATTGGAAATTGACGGAAATCGAGCTAAAAAAAGCTTGATAATCCTTCTCCTCCCTCTATTCCTACCTCTTTCTACATTGCAAGGCACGCCAGACTGGTAGCCCCTTTCAATGAAAAGAGGTAGATAAATATTTTCTACATTTTGAAAAGGTTGCTGAAAACCTCATGTGGCCTATGAGTCATGGATTATGTTACTGCAAACTGTTTTGAAGGGTAAAGCTTAGGATGCATATTCGACCATATCAACAGAGAAAAGCTCAGATTATGATCGTCTTAAAAGGACCCTTCTGAAAGCCTACGTGTTAGTGCCCAAAGCTTATGCTGTGAAATCGGAAATGCTCATAAAAGGGACAGTGGGACAGTTTGCTAGGGAAAAGGAAACTTTGGTTTTTACGCGGTGTGTTTCTAAGGAGGTCACATATTTGGATGGTTTGAGGCAGTTAGTTTTGATGGAGAATTTCAAGCAGAGTGTTCATTCTGATTTCAGGACTTATTTGGATGAACATAAGGTTGACGACTTACATGAGGCAGCTATGTTGGCAAATGATTATTGTTTGACTCACAGGAGTTCTTTTCGGTCTCCTGGTAAGGCCAAGTTTACTGACCAAAAGGGCTTTTCCAAGGGTAAGACTTCAGGACATGCAGGTTCCAATGGTGTTAGAACAGGTTCCAATTCTTCTGACAAGCAGTCACATTTTTGTCAGTCAAAGTCTAAGACTTCAAGAGGTTCTGATCCTGTTTGTGCACATTGTAAGAAGGCAGGTCATTTGATTTCTGCATGTTACAAATCAGGCTGCAGGTTCCTCATATGCGTGTGAGTCTATCGCACCTAAGCCTTTCTTTCCAGGTGGTTCCTAGGATAGATTTCTTTGTGAGAGAGCACAGATTCTGTTGTTTGGAAGGAGTATTTGCCCTTTGTTTCTAAAGGTTCTGTGTCACTTATTGGAGATAATTCTACCGTATGACCCGTTATTACTTTGAAGCATACTGGAGCTCTTCAATCTCTGATTTTGAAGGATATTTGGTCTTATTTTCTGATGAATCATCAGCGAATTCAGATGGTTTGCTTTAGGGTATAGGTGGCAATTCTTCTGCTCCTCTCCTTTGTGAATTTGACTTCAAATCTGATTTCTGGTGAGGTGAAAGTTAATGATCCTGAGTCTCTCTCATGTCCAGGTGTCGATTTGTTGATCGGTAATGATCTTATGGGATCAGATTTGGCGCTGATCCTATTGTCACTGTTTCTCCGGAGAGTTCAGAAAAAGAGTGGAGAATGATTTTCCGGGTATTTTGTTCTTCTTGCGCACTGATGTCGTTTGCGTTTGATGTCATAAGGCATTTCTTCCATGACTTCTTTGCCGAATGATTCCATGTTTGGTATTTATATGGATCCGTCTTTTTGTGAGGTGGAGTCTGCTAACTTATCTTGAAAGGGTCATAACTCCTCTGGTCTTCCTGATAAGTCTGATTGTTTACCAGGTGGTGATGACATTCTTTCTAGACAGCAGCTTATTCGTGCACAGGATGAGGTTGTTGAGTTGCAGAAATTGGCTAGTAAGGCTGTTTCTTTTGAGGAGGTTGTCGCCTTTGTAAGCAAAGAGGAAACAATATTATGACCGAAAGTAAAAAAAAAAGAAAACAATTTCATTCCTTGTGAAAAAGTGTTAGTCTTACTTCCCATTCGACTGCTGTCATAAAGCTGGAATATTGCTGAGTGCGACATAAAACTAAACTCACTCACTCACTCACTTACTTCCTATTCTCGGTCAACCACTGAGAGCTAAATAAAAGGGTCCATATCTTATAGACATAACTTTTAGGAAGAAGACTCTTGGCAGTTGTAAGCAAAACAGTTTGTGTCATGTAAACATGATTAAGAGATTTAGTCCAGTCAAAACGTGACAAAACCTCCAAATAATTGGTACAGAAATGATTTGAGTGTTTTCAACATGTTTAAGTTATAACTAATGAGTATTAAAAAGTCCTCCCTTAAAATGTGATGCTAAGTCCTATGTTTTGGGGTAAAAAGTTAAAAAATTGAAATCTACAGTAAATAATTTTTTAAATCTCATATTGAGACACAAATTTACCTTTTTATACATATTTTCAAAGAGTACACAAGGTACTAACAAAATTGAATTAGAAAAGTCAAATAATTTTATCCGAAGTGTTATTTTGGGATGAAAAGGTATAAAAAATGAAATCTTCAGAGAATATTTTTAAAATTTCATATTGAGACACAAATGTACTTTTTATTGATATTTTTAAAGAGAACACAAGGTATTACTAATACATGGGTTATAAAAGTCAAATAAATGTATACTAAAAATTGAAAAGTTAAAATTTTAAGAGAATAATTTTAAAATCTCATCATGAGACCCAAGTGTACTTGTATATGCATAATTTCAAAGAGGAGACATGGAACTACTAATTCATGGACTGAAAAGTCATAATTTGAATAAAACCATAAGATAAAAGACTTTTCGAGCATACATTTCTATTTCCAAGGTTAAAATAAACTTCAGGAACATGCAATTTAGTTCCTCTGTTTGCCTCATCAAAGTTATGATTAATCTGAAAGGGAACTCCTCTACCAATATGGAGAAGCTGTTATACCTCTAAAACTAACACATATTTATACATAAACTTTGAACACAGAGAGAGATCAAGTTATGAACTTGAGCCCTGTGCTATTTTAAGATGTTGAAATGTGTGCTATTGTTTCCTTGGCAATACGTTTGACTTTGTCCATGGTAGTATACTTGCAACAGCGATATCCAAAGCCAATAGGAGTTCAATTAAGAAACTAAGTGGTGCCTTTGCTCTCCAGGTATTTGTCCATGACACAAGGTTCAGGTTTACTAAAGGAAGAGTGTATTTATTGCTAAAGACCAAAATCCACATCAATGTTTCTGCTGTAACCTCATGGAACCGATTGAAGTACAGGGGACTAGATCATGCATGATGGAACTTCCATGTCAACATATGGGTGACAAATTCTCACAGTAAATCCATTACGGTGTCCTATGTGAGATATTATCTGTCGATTACAACTAGCTGGCTTCCACGTGAATATGAATCTGTGTAGGTTACTTGACTCTGGTTAACCTAATATACTGAACATCATTGAAAACGTTTAAAATTGTCCATATTTTCATCAAGATGGATTTCAGCATGACAATGATCAATGAATATAACTAACATGAAGTTGAAGGGCATGTCCAGTTGACAAAATGCTTTAGAAACAAATTCCTGTTCACAGTATGACTCTTAGTTCCAAAATGCATCAACATGCAGCCACGCCATGAAAAAAGCGCGAATTTCATTCTGAAATCATACTGACTGTGACATTAAAAGCAGGTGTATGAGAACCGATTCTCATTGCTTCACTAACGATTGTGAAACGAGGACAGAGATGCCGAGGTTAACACCTCACGAAAGAGAACGAGCACTAGGTTGACATGATTCAGGTTGGCACCAGCAGCAGGGATATTGCTCGACAACTTGGACTTGGCCACTGCCCCACGTTAGGCTTCATAGACGACATCGGTAGACAGCACCCGTGACCTTCAATGACCTTGGCAACAACGTGTTACGACGCTCAATCAGGATCGCCATATTGACATTGTCCATGTCAGTGATTGAACACTGCCGACTTACTCGAAAGAGTAAATGCCCTTTATTACCGTGAGCAGATTCTTCAGAATCACATCGTATCTGTCTTCAATCACTACCAAGATGTCCATACTTTTCAACAGGACAACGCACGGGCACTCACAACAAGACTCTCCATGCAGTATCTGGCCCAACAACACATCCAGGTTATTCACTGGCCAGCACAGTCGCCAGATGTATCCCCCATGGAGCACTTGTGGGACGAAATTGGTCAAAGTTTTCGCGGCGACAACAGATGCGAAACATCCAGGAAGTTGGGGCTGCACTACTGCAGAAGTGGAATGTCATCCCCGAGAACTCTATTCGGACGCTTATTGACTCTATGAGGAGAAGTTGAACTGCATGTGTCAATGCAAAAGGCGGTCACACGCGATCTTGACTTTTCGATTTGACCCCACGTGTGTTTGATCCTTTCTGACTGTGGAACATTTCAATGAATGAGCGTCTTTTCTGTGTTGTTGCTTTTGTCAGTTGTCCATCTGTTAGTATCCACTCAAAAAATATCAATTCCTTACACGTGCTTTTAATAATCTGAACTTTTCTAAATGGTGCGTTTTCAAAGATGTTCAGTATATATGCGGCTTGTCGAAATGTGTACCAACATTGTACGTCTTTGTCTTGACCGCTCACAAACACGTAAGTTGAGCAAACACAGCTTTGAATCTGGGATTCAGGTTGATCATAGGCACGAATTTGACATAACTCAATACAGAGAATGATACAATCTAGTGATTCATTGTATATTCTACATGAACTGTTCAAGACATCAAGCAATTTGATTTAGCATCTCCGTAAAATATGAACCCAGGACATATGAACCCATCCCTTATAACACCTCAGTATTCTTGGCAAACAGTCACCTAATTGGCAAAAACGTCATCGGTATGCGTTAATCCATGTTCTCAGATTGATCTACGTTATCTGTTGCAAATTGAATGAACTGACCCTGTGTACACCCATTTTCGGAAGCGTTGCACTTAGCTCCTTCTGCAGTAACTAGAGATTGTAATAATGAACAAGGTATTAATTAACATATCGGTTGGCTTGAACTATAGTGATGGTGACCCTGAACACCAAGGGCTTGACAGAGATACGTTGGTCTCATATCTGTATATTTGAATTAATTTTGAGTATTGTGCTTGGTGACAATGCTATTCCAAGCAAAACTTAACAGTAACACAGGATATTCTGAGTAATGGAAGTCCAATAATTTGAAGGGTTGTGTTCAGGCTAACTTAAATATTTGAGATGTAGTTGGGTGATTTGGTCCAACGGTGCTTGCAATAGTTTTCCACTTACCGGTACATCAAATTGTACATGATTTCATGACAGTTACCCCCAATGATATGTAATACCATGGGATATATAGTCATCTCTGTGTCAGTCAGAGATCTTTTCGTTTCCTGAGCAAAACCTTTCTAGAGCTTTGATCAAGCAGCCCAGCACCCGTGAAGATCCAGTTTAACATTGATCTTTAGTAACCCATGCTTGTCGTAAGAGGCGACTAATGGGTTCGGATGGTCAGGTTCGCTGACTTGGTTGACACGTGTCATCGTATCCTATTTGCGTAGATTGATGTTCATGCTGTTGATCACTGGATTGTCTGGCCCAGACTCGATTATTTTCAGACCGCCGCCATAGCTGGAATATTGCTGAGTGCGGTGTAAAAACTAAACGCACTCACTACAAGGAGCCTTAGTTTATGATTTTTTCAATTTTAAGAAAAAGATGTGTTTCAGTAAACATATTTGTTATATATCTAATTTATGTCAATCAGTTTCAAGTTTTTTTCATGAAGATTTCAGTCCGTTTTTTAAATGATTTCAAATCAGATAAAAAAATACCAGTTATACCATAAATATTTGCAAGGGTTCACTCAATTCTGCTCACGTAAGGGGGATGGTAGCCTAGTGGTTGAAGCGTTCGATCGTCATGCCGAAGACCCGAGTTCGATTCCCCACATGGGTACAATGTGTGAAGCCCATTTCTATTGTGCTCGGCCGTGATATTCCTGGAATAAGCGGCGTAGAAACATACTCACTCACTCCGACATAATAAAATGTAGTTGCCAGTTAAAGTTAAAAGAGAACAAACTTATTCTTCAATCACCTTTTGAAATTGTTTTAAAATTAATAACATAATTTTCCTATAGATTAGCTAATCTATCATTCTGGCATATGTTTCTTCAAGTTCTGCTAAATCTTGATACAGAATGTCCCATGTATCACCAAAGTACGTAGTCTTGTAGGTCACGACCGCAGTGCATATAGTTCTGTGGGCTAATTATTGGAGCAGAATCACCTCAGTCCTCCTCCTCATCTCTTTTAATTGTAGCTTTTAGCTGTCTTTTAATCCTGTTTCTATTTGGCTAACTATAGCCTCATCTAGTAAGAGTTTTATAAAAGATATAACCTTTCCTTTCCATTCTGCTACTTCAATCTATTGTAATGAGATAACTCTCATTTACTTGTTTCCAGTGTGCTGGAGTGTCCAAAATCCAAGTTCAAACCCCATGTCTTAATTTTCATTATTTACTATTTTGTACGTATCAGCTGTATGTTTCGCCTATACCATTTTCTGGACTTAATTTCAGATTTTAAAAAATAATTGAAAAAGACAATTTTTCATATTTTTTGGCCCCAAAAAGCCACTTAGCATCAAAATCCAAGGGAGGATTTTTTATATATTGTTAACATAACTATTGTAAACGATATAAACGCAAAACCATTTCTGTACCAATTTTCGGGAGGTTCAGTGATTTTTTCCACTAATTTTACTGGACTAATACCATGACACGGTAGAGACCAATTGCATTGCCACACTCTCCCCAGTTACTGATTGTACTGTAGACAATGGGGAACATGTTGACAATATTGATGATGGTGTTAGCAATGTGATGTTTGATGACCTTAGTGAAATATTTTCACCAAAGTTAAGAAATGCTGATGTGTTAGCTCATCTTGATGAGGAATTATCACATTTATCCCCTGAGCAGAAAACACAAATGTCAGATTTGATTCATTAATTCTCTCACTTATTTCCTGATGAGCCTGACCGCACCTCACGAAATAAGTGAGGGTGGATGTTGTTAGCCAGGATATAGGTGTAGGTGATGCTGTGCCTGTAAAACAACATCCGTATTGGATGAATCCTGTGAAAAGTGAAATTCTGCAAAAAGAAGTGCGTGGAATATATATGAGACAATGACATTATTGAATCCAGTGACAGTTGGTGGAGTTCATCATGTGTTCTTGTGCTGAAGAGTGGTGGAGGTGGTTGGCGCTGCTGTGCTGACATAACAGCTGTCAATGCGCTCACACCAACTGATTCTTATCCAATTCCGAGGGTGCACGATTGCATTGATGGCATTGGTCAATCTCAGTACATAAGAAAATGTGTCTAATTAAAGGGCTTCTGGCAGGTTCTGCTCACAGACTGTGCGAAGAAAATATCCACCTTGGCTACACCAGGCGGACTCTATCAATACAAAGTGATGCCATTTGGTCTGAAAAACGCACCAGTGACGTTTCAGAGACTCATCAACAATGTCACATCTGGTTTTCATAGTGTCGAAGTGTGAATTTGGAAAGGCACAAGTTGTATTTTTAGGGCATGCTGTAGGGCACGGCCAGGTACAGCCAGTTTATGCTAAAGTTGACGCAAAGCAATTGTAGAATTTCCAGTACATCAGTGAACTCATGAGATTCTTGGGTATGGCAGGCTATTATAGAATGTTTTCTTCAATTTTCTCAGATGGGCTATCTCCACTTGCCACTTGGGAAAAGGTACAATTCCAGTGGGGTAGCAGTTGCCAGGCTGCATTTGAAAGAGCCAAAGTCATACTCATGAATTCTCCAGTATTACAGGCACTAAGTTGTGAAAAGCACTTATGTTACAAAATGATGCAGTGATGTAGGTGCAGGTGCTGTCCTGATTCAAGAGGATGATTCAGGAATTCTACCATCACATTTAAATATGCTCGTTTTTCATTGGCTGTTCCTAAAAAATTAGATGTGAAAAATTTTCAATAACCACTTTTGAGAGCCGGTTCACTGCGCGTAGGAATATTTTGCACTCATTCACCCTTACAAAAGTAAACAAACATGTCGTCTGAAACTGTTACGTTTGACCTCGGCGATTCCTTTGAGGTGTTTGGATCCGATACGGAGGAAAATGTTGACCCAGCCTGGTTCCAACATGAAATGACTGAACAATCACCCAAAGTAACTCTAAGTACCAAAGGTATGAGTATGTATAATAATGTCCAGTTTCTTAGCGTCGTAGTCTGGGCCTCAATGTCACGCTAATATATCTTTCAATAAACATAAATGTTTGCTCTTCAATTTTAAATAGTAATTACGCAAACTTAATTGAACGTCAATTTATCACTTATTACTCATTTAATTTCGATTCAGAGGTTGATAATGGACATGCCGAGCCGCTGTCTAAACGTTTCAAGGCTGTTGATGATGCCGAGTTGGAACAAATCGTTCTTGAATCCAGAAGCAAGAGCACGCTCAAAACAACAACATGGGGCCTTAAAATACTCAAACGTAAGGATTAAATCTGGTTCTTAGTTAAACACTTTTATCTGTAATATCACGATAAATCATAAGCGTTCAGATGTTTGGATCGTTATATTTTGACATCTAGAAGACCTACATACAATAGTTTCCCTCCCAATAAACATGAAAACACTTTCAGTAAATAAACTGATTTAACTTACCTGGTTACTGCACAGAATTTTCAGTTTTCCCCCAGAGTGCTTCAACTTCACAATAAAAACCCAGATTTTGAGATGCCCCCTCCGGACGTACTGAATACACTTCTCAAACGCTTCTACGCGGAAGTTCGCAACGCTGAGGGGCAGTACTATTCGAAATCATCCTTTGTCGGAATCAGAGCTTCAATTCACAGACACATCCGACAGCCCCCATTTCAAAGAAATATCAGTATCATCCAGGACAAAGAATTCCACACAGCCAACAATATTTTCTCGGGAATGTTGAAACGTCTTAAGCAGTTAGGCTTTGACAAACCCACCCATCATGAGCCCATTTCACAGGGTGATTTACAAAAAATCCGAAATCACCAGACCGGTGATGACCCTCCGAACTTCCAAAAAAGGTCTGGTTTGACCTAACGTTAGGTTTCGGTCGCCGCGGATGCGAGAACCAACGTCAGCTGACGAGCATGTCCTTCGTTGTCGATACAGACGATGTCGGATGCGAATTTATAACAATGAAGCACAGTGAGACCACTAAAATCAACGTAGGGGTATAGGGGACCATGATCATGGGAAACCGAGAATTTATGCGACTGGCACTGCTTCCTGTCCGGTATTATCCTTTCAAAAATACATGTCAAAACTCAATCCAAGTAACAGCATTTTTCCAGCAGCCCCGTAAAAACACATGCGATTCTGATCCCACGTGGTTCACTTCAAAAGCACTTGGCCACAACACCTTGGAAAACATGATAAAGGCGATTTCCCATGATTGTGGTCTCAGTAAAATCTACACTAATCACTGCGACAACAGTTACCCTTTTGTCACATGCTGGTGTCGAAGGGCGAGAAATCACCAAAATAACGGGTCATAAGAATGAGCAGAGCTTGTCATCGTATAACCCAGATTCGTCGAGCGCTCAAAACGTCAGTATTCGGCAATTTTGCAAGGCGGTCAGCTTCAAAACGTGGTAGATTCAACATGTAAGTCGAATCACACAATCACTGCGTCTTCGTCTACGATGTCTGGTCTTTTCAAAATTGTCAACAGTTAGGTTGTCATAAATAACTACTTTCGGAACTAAGCAAAGCACTGACACGTATCCTGGACAGCCACGTTTCCAAAATGGCGCGCGCCAATGACGTCAGAACGACGGTCAAACCAGACGAATCTATTTTTGAAGTTAGAGGGGTGTTCCTTATTACATAACTCATTCCATTAAAGTTGCCCATAACATAAGAAGTAGAATGCCAGTACAGATGTTGCAACTTGCAATGTATTTGAAGAAAACTTCTTTGTGGAAATAATTGAAACATTTGACACTATGTAAATTGTTTGTTTTTTCCTATTTCACCCCGAGTATGGGCGAAGCCATTTGGAAGGCTCTTTCCGCAGTAGTGTCGAAACACTACGCAAGGGTAATGAGTGCATATTTCAAATGCGTTTTATTCATGGTGCACATGTCATGGTAGAAGGGAGATAATCCTATTGTGTTTACATTTTGGAAGTGATTATAGTTGGTTGAACACTGCTAAATGTTTCATTTAAAACCTCACGCTAACGCTAAATTAGGACATAAACATCATGTGTTTGCCAATTTCCGGGTGTTATTGAGTATTTGAAGCACGGGAATTCATTTGGAACCGACGGCGTCAGCCGGAGGTTTCAAATGAAATATTCCCAAAAGGTCCACACACGTTTTTTTGTCTGCACTCATTGTCATCGAGTACGGGTACAGCAGTAAAATATCATCAGCCGGCCGTTTAGGCTGTTTCCCATGGCAGCATCTGGAACTGCTCATTTATGACGTCAGTCGGACTTTACGTCACAATATGATTTTAATGACGTCATCACAGCTGACGGCGTAACAATACAATAGTGTGAGCGATGTTTGCATGTATTAATACGCAGCGAATTTCCGGGAATCGAATACCATTTGATCACGTTTTTCAACCAATCAGATTAAAGAACACAATGACTTTTGGTTTACAATGTTTCATTTAAAACCTCACGCTAACGCGTTCGGTTTTAAATGAAACATTTAGCAGCGTTCAACCAACTATAATCACTTCCAAAATGTAAACACAATAGGATTATCTCCTAATTGATCGTCCAGTTTTTTATTTCTCAAGACGTTTGACAAGCATCAAAGAAATTATTCTACCTTTGAGAAAGAGCCATAGGGTCTTTTGCAAGCTTTGCAGCATTTTGAAGTGTAATAGGAACCACAGCTTCTCCAACTGAAGGTTATACTGATCACAATCCCTTGACGTTTCTTCGGAAAATGAAGTTCGAGACTTATGAGGTGGATTTTGATTTTCATGGGTTCAATCTTGTGATTAACCAGATTTTATATTATTAAGGCCGAGAGCCGCATATATGGAGCAAATTAATAAGCTCCTCACAGCGAGTGACGTGTTTATGGGGCAGGTAATTGGCAGTTTCTCACAGCGAGAGCCACATATAGTCGTCAACAGAAAGCACCTCTTATTCAGCGAGAGACGCACATGTGTGTCGTACTTATAATATCGCACTGTACCTATTATTTCAAACAATATAGTAGTACTGATCAAATATTAGCTTTTTCTTACGAGAGATGCTACCTTTAGTGTCAATCAGAAGAAGTATTTAAAGTGTTTTGATAGCAATTGCTAATCACTATCGTAAGCTTATACAGCATTTGGCAAATGAACACATGTCGGCGAGAAAGGGGATTATGATGTTTTTACAGAGGTAAGTGTCTGGTACTCTTCATTGGGAATGGATACTTAAATACTTCCTATGCACATTGATTGAATTAGATGCAATGGTTTAGAGGTTACTGAAGATAATATTTTCTTCAACTTCCTAATAAATAGGAAACAATATACGAAATGTCAAGGACATACAAAGAATTCAAACACAATTAAATAGTTTGAATAGATTAGACATAATTTAACTTACTAATTTAAAGCTTACTGAATTGTAACTAGTTATTTTCCATAATATAAAGTTGATAATGTTACCTAATCGAATGAAAAGTGATAAGTGGCGCCTTTGCGTCGAATATATATACATGTCAGTGTTATTACAACAATGAAATTTTTTAAAGTCGGTAATTCAAAAACTTCTTAGACATAGACAGAAGTAATATCATAAGTTATTAC
The DNA here is from genome assembly GCF_003918875.1 of Haliotis rubra. Lineage (NCBI taxonomy): Eukaryota > Metazoa > Mollusca > Gastropoda > Lepetellida > Haliotidae > Haliotis > Haliotis rubra. The sequence continues at coordinate 41,863 of NW_025766009.1, forward strand.
ATGTAAACCATACAAAGGTACTTCAATCATTTTTGTTCAGGCTGTTACAAGTTTCATGTTGATTTGAATTGTCAGTTTTCTATGCAATTTACATGAGCATTGTGTAAAACAATTGTATTTGATCTCTGTAATTATCAAGTCTGGTGTAATTATCACGTGTATCAATGAACTCAGTCTCTATTGATGCATCGTCAATAAAAGCTGGATAGTATATCAGTTACGGTTGCGATACACATGCGTATAATCATTCAATCAGATTACAGTAATGAGATAATTGAACACCTCTTTCGACCTTGAAATAACAGCCTCCGATAGAATGCATGTGAAGTTACGCCCTTGTTGAAAGGTTTGTCCCGTGACAAGTGTAAAATAAACAGATGCGATGTTATATCATTGGACAACCTCCTTTATGGAGTCACGCCCCTCTTTGTAATGTTTATGCGTACATGCACATCTGTAATCTTATGAACCTCGTTTACATTCAGTGTAAATATATGCAAGCCCATCTTCATAAATATTTGGGGGGATTCAACTGCAAGTTTATACATTATAATAATTCAGTATCGTGTCACTTTTTGAATTCTATAATACATGTACTTTAATTTGGATATTCATTCGTATCAAGGTGAAGATTATATTTAAATGTACAGCAAACCATTATGTTTTATGTACTAGCTGTGTGCGTAAAATGTATATAAAAATATATACGATCTCTACTCAGTGGTTGGATTTCAATCACTTTGTTTTATTTATCGAAAAACACTCAAATGTGTTTTCGATCTCAGAGATCTATCTACTCCTATTTGTTTAATGTGTATATTTCATAGATCATTACGATTGTGTATGTTTACAATACACAAACTGTTACATGATAGCTTGAGTTGTTAAAGCCGAAACCCAGCATATCGACTGGTCAACGGTATAGCCAATAATCAATCTCTATCCAGCTGTTGAGTGACCAAACGCAGTCTTCAGAAATTTCGCCTACGCCCCATCATCTGTCCCTACCTCTGTCCCTTCCTCTGTGACAGGTATCTCAGCCAGTATTTTGAACAATTGAGATACCGCACGTTCTATTGGGGAAATTTGATGACGCCCTATCACGGGACTCTTTGTTTTATGTCTATACAACTAATCTGTATTATACAATTTGTACATGTATGTTCGTATGATAACGTATGTTTTTGCATTAAATCTACATGAAACAAAGTTATGAATGTGCTCTATGTTAGTCACAGACTAGCGTAATAGTACTTTCCTTGAAATATTCAGTATACACCAGAAATGTATCGGAAAACGCTAATATCATAGAAGATTATAAAGCATGTAAGTAAATTACAGTATGTCATTGTCACAGATGTTTTGTTAAATTAAACCTCACACAATGATATAAGAGAAAGAATTATGTATGTCTCATCTCTTACATACAAAGAATACATACATATGTTGATAAAATATAACTGTACAAGCGGCCAAAGGTCTACAAGAGAAACTTGCAATAAAATTACATAAAACGTTGCAGTACATGATATGTATTCACACCTGCTTTCTTTTAACTTGTATATTTACGACACAATAAAACAATCAGAGCTTGTTTGTACGACTAGACAGTTTCCTGTCATCCCTGAAACCTGCCAGGGAAATCAGGTGTGATTAGCACCTATTAGTCTCGGCACAGCGAGTGGGCAATCAGCGAGGGTTCCAGGTGTTGAGTAGTGAAGTGGCTCTCGGGCTTAATGAGTTAAAGTTAAAGACAATATTTGTGATGAGATGAAATCTTTTTTACTCGATAATCTTGATTTTGTTGAAAGATTATGTAGACTGTGATGAATAATTTGTTTCTTATAAAAAACAAATTCACTTTGATAAAAATACTGATTTTGATGTAAAAGTTTGATTTCATAGTAATGTTGATTTTATGAAAATGTTACCGTAAATGGATTTAGAAATTGATTTAAGAAATAGTTTGACCTTGAATTTGGTAAGAAGCCTGATATAATAGCATTGTTTGAAAGTAAGGCTAACTAAGTACATGGGGAGTCTTGGGGAGAGTAGTGAGTTTGGGTTCACTACTAGTCAGTCTGAATGTTGTATTAAATGGCATTATTTTGATTTTTAAGTTTAAGCATCTGCCAGTGGTAAAAATTGTTAGGACTGAAATAACGAAGTCAATGTACGTCTTTATATTTTGTCTTGTAATCCTAACTAGTTTATTATCATATTTGTATGCATTTTGAAACTTAATAAAATGCTCACGATCTGCTTATACACCTGCTTCGTTTTAATGAATTTTCGTTCGGAAGGCAAGTTTTCCGGATATCTGAGGTTCGGATAAACGGGGCACGACTGTACTTAGTGAATTTATAACATGACCTTTAATATCTAGACATCTTATAGATTGCCAACGTGTATCATGTTTCACACACACGCCCTTAGTGCGACCTAGTGTATGTTGTCTGTCTCATTACACTTCACGGCAAACAAAATTGATTCTGTTGAATGCCATAACAAATAAATAAAGACAAAATGCAAATATTAAAATTAAAACAGACTAAAGTTATGGCAACCATATCAGGCTATTACCTTGTTCGGGGAATGTATCCATCAATATCCACATAAAGGAATGATATGTCATTCATCTGCAGCTGGCAAAGAATCCTGTTCCATGTCATGTGTCTTTTTACAGTCTAATATGCGAAAAAGTTATCTATCGTTTCAAGTTTTTCACATTGGTGTATACCATTGGTCACCCAAGATAGCACTCCTGGCAACTAATTAAAAAAGTAATTTAGTTAGTCAATAATGAGCAATCAATCAATGTATTGGCGGTTAGTCCTTTGAAGGAAGGACGTTGCTTTTACAAAGAGTCTTTACAGTCTTCAGTATAGATTAGTCAATCTACATACATAAACACTAGCTTTTGACAAATCCGCTGTACAAGATAAATGAAATTAATCAATTAGCGTGTTATCGGTTTGATCGATGTTTGTTTTGAAACTCAGCTGATAATTCGTCTTGCTGCACTTCCATGCGCATATTACATAAGATGTAATACATATGTCACATGAGACCTCAATTTATAATGATGAGTATTTACTCCAGACACAAGAAATGCCAAATGCCAACCTTTGTCGGGTAATCTGAGTGGTGTTATCACTAATTATACCTGTTATAAATTCATTAACTGACTATCAAGCGAATGATGACAAATAACATGTGTAGGTTTAACGCCAAACAAGGGTTACAGCAAGAGAGTCGTAATCGCTGTATTGCATGCAAGTTTGATTGTCTGAAAAAAACGTTATGGGCCGACACTGTTAAGAAATATATACATGTATAAGCATTTGCTGTGTACTTGGTTTAAAAACTGTATATACCTAAGTACCAAAGTAAAATTTCAGATTTTCTTAGCAGTGGCAAAGTGGGTTGTTTAGTTTATGGATTCAAATACATCAAATGTATGTTTTTGATATCATAGCATACGTAATAGACATCATATTTTTACATGATTAAATATCGATGTAAAAAAACACAGAAATAGGATCAAATTGGATCAGTCACTATACCATTCAAACATTTGAAAATCTGAAAAAGCCTACACTGCTGGGATACTTTATTACAATCAGACAAGAACTGTAGGGGATATTTTCAAATAACGGTATATGATAGGAATCCACCCTTCCTAATGTCCAACTGATTAGGTTGAAGAAATTCTGCCAGGGTGGACAGTAGCCCAGTCCCCGTGTCCGTCACGGTCGAGGGAGCAGGGGCTGACCAGTTTGCAGCTAGGTTTCGTAATTAGACTGTTGGCTGGAAACAATAATCGCTCTGGATCAGTGGCCCTTTAAGGTCCTGTATCTGTGAAGAGCAGACAAAGATTTTTTGTTCTTTACCACCACAGTCAGCTATATTCCAGCTGGACAAGACTATTTAGTGGTTGCAATAAGTTCTGAATAATACTTTCCATTTCATAATTATTTCATCGACAATAATTACAGAAGGAAGTAAATGAATAGAAGTCAGTATTACTCACAATCTCGCGTTTTCACACCACAACTACAAAATAGTAAATAGTCTAAATAACAACCCATGTCGTCCAGGTACAGAAGGACAATATCTTGGACCCTGACCACTCCGTCCATTTAGTCGCCATTTGTGACCTGCAGAGGCAGCTCGGAACCACTTCTATTGCCCGGAATTCCGATGGTTTCCCAATATAGCCGCCATTTACCATTTGCCACTGCAGGGGCGAAACTACCATTGGAGAAAAAAGGACACTGCTTGCATCTCACAGAGCACAGTTCTATGTTACACATGAAAAAGCACATGTAACAAAAAAGACGTAATGCATCATAAAATGATATTAGTGTTTTAATGTCCAAATTACATGATTAGTCATCAGATGATCATGAATAAAGTCGAAATGATCTTGATGAAACACATATGTGTATGTGTGTGTGTGTGTGTGTGTGTGTGTGTGTGTGTGTGTGTGTGTGTGTGTTTGTGGGTGTGGGTGTGTATTGCTATAAAATATCATAAAACATATATATTTTACCAATATGTGTTGCAAATGAAACATCCTTTTAAGAGCATCTAATTTTAAAGACCGTCTGGACGGGATATCCCCAAACCTTCAAAGGGTGCTTGGGCGCTTGTCGCAGTTGTACAATAACACTTAAAATGACGCCATGACACATGTGACAAAGTGACTGTTGAAAATTGTCTCTGTTTACCAAGCAGTGAATGCGTACCCGGTAGGATAACAATATGACTGTTAACCTTTAAGCTCCGTGCAGAGAGCTTGAGGTAACGGGTAATGATGTCTTAGTGCTGTGAGCGGGCACAACTGAAGGATACAGGTGCTTTAAAAATGTCCGTTATTATCATTATTATTTAAGATAGCCTGAGTAGATGCAGGGAGAGGGGATCCCTGGATCCAATAATTGCTGGTTCGAATCCCATTATGATCGCTGATTTTACAAATGTTGTGAAAGTCTGACACTTGCATCACCTCGGGTTTCCGCTTAACATTAAACTAACATGCTGTTCGGTAAGTGACATACGCTTGTGACCATCTTATTATAAGTGAGTGAGTGAATCTGGTTTTTAATCACTTTAAAGCAATGTTCCAGCAGAGTAACAGCGGGGAAAACAGAATTGGGCTTCACACCTTATACCTATGTGGGGACTCGAACCCGGGTCTTCTGCGTCACTAGCGAACCTTTAACCACTAAGCTGCCCAGCCGCCCACTTCTTATGGAATTGCACACATCAGTAGGCCTGCGTCAGAATCATATCCAACGTATATGTACTTCTCGTTGGATAGTTTGATATACCTGTTGGGCTTTTCTAAGCTAACATAGATGGTCTTATTATGGTACAACATATTCAAAGGGTGTGCGCTTAGCGTAGTAATAGTTTTCCGATGTTCATTTACAAGTGACTGCCTTACAATAGTAAATTTGTTCATATAGTAGATCGCATTCCCGACCATGTCCAGAGCCAAAACACCACTTGTTTCCAACAACCACATGAAATCTTTATAGTCTGAACCGCCGTACGCAAATGAAACAATTCTTCTCCCGTAACAAGAAACACCCTGTCATGTCTGCGATCCAGGGCAATATCTCCACATTGCTTTGGGTCACGTCCTATTTCTTTGATGGATCTTCGTCGACTGCCATCTATTGTCATCCTGACTATTGTACATCGTCTGTATGTTGAGGCAATAAACAAGTACTGTTTATCTTCATCTGGGGCTATAGATCGCACACAGATGTCGTCAGCTAGAGTAGACTGCCCCGTGGCATCTAACGGCACAGTGAGTAGTTTCTTTGCCTTCATGAGGCCTACTAGTATTTTCCTGGATTCTGAGATGTAAGCTAGGGCAGATATCGATTTTGAACTGAAAAACTGATATTTCTTGAAGGTGTTTGCTTGGGTGAAGACCTGGTAGAGAACAGTTTCTCTTTCCTCACCGTAGGATGCTACTAAAATTCGCTGAAACGATGTCATGCCAGGAGTTTCTTCAGTTGTGAGTTGCGGCTGAAAATGGAAAGTACTATCTGAAAGGTATGCTTTTGAGAGTTCAGTAATTCTGAAATCCGTGATATGATACCTGCTTTTGTGAGAGACCTCGAAACTCAGGGAAATGATGTACTTAATGACGGAAATTAATTTAAGATCGGGTTGCAACACCAGTACATACATTATTGACATAATAACTCAGTGGTTTCTCTGGCCCAGATTCGATCACAGACGTGCCACAATGATACAGCATAAACACCGCTGCTGCTACTGCTGTCTTAACCAAGTACGGTTGTAATTCCTGTTTCAGTTGAATGTGGAATGAACCTTATGTGCTTATTATCAGTTGCAGTGTCAAAGTGGCCACCCATGGAGGCCAGAATGCGATGAGTGAGAGTGACAGTAATACTTATTATGGCGTGAGTTTGCACGTCTCTTCTATAGAATATATTGCTCCTATTGGATGTTTGCAAGCATTTCCGTTTACTTACGCATTGGTTCAATGCATCGTATCTCCGCCTTAATACGTACAAGTCTCGACTTCCAGCGACACTGGGGTACCTCGTTGTCCTTGTAAATGAAATAAATAAAATGGTAATATCAGCCAAGACTATTGCAAAAACAGGAATACGTATATTCCATGTAAAATTATGAATTCTGGATTATTGTATACCCCTCCAACCACCCCAATCAAGATAAGCGTTAAGTACAACAGGGCTAAGAGTGTCCAAGAAATGAACATGGAAAATTACCATTAAAGTACAAAAAATAATGGCCACTCTCTCTCTCACACACACAGAAACAAACATACAAATCTGTCTGTCCGTTTGTCTATCTTTCCATCCATCTATCTTAATTAATTACCGATATACGTAAGTTCCCTAACCTTCAAACATGTCAACATCCGAAGAATTCCACATAGTATATTGGAGTAATGAACACGTCACAAAAGTCCAGAAACTCTCCGCACTGTGGCCACTGACTGACAAGGATTTGACAAAAGTTGTCGTGAATATATGATGGATGAACAAATGAAAAATACGTTTTCGAAAACTCAAAATTTTAACTCGCTCGTCCATGGGCGAATGTTTATTTTCTCTCAGAATTCATATTTAGGAGGTTGTAACACAAATTCGACTCACTTTCACTCAATTTGACTGATTTACAGCGAAATTAAATAATTTCGCTAATGGGCGAAAAACATTTGGTCTATGGGCGACAATAATTACTTTCACTCAAAATACATGTTTGTCCTTCTAAATGAAACAGATAGAATGGTAATATTAATCAAGACTATAGCAAAAAAAGAGGAAAAAATACATTCCATGTTATTGTATACCCCTCCAAACCATCCCACATAAGATAAGCGTTAGGTACGCTTGTTATTTCCATCAGCTCTGACTGTGATGCCACTGATGACGAAGTCACAGATCATTCAGAATAGATTTTGAGACGCTCCCCTCCGCACCTGTCTATTCCCATTGCTGCTGCAACTATAATGTATAGTTTGTGAAACAACTTTTGATGTGATGCATGATAATTGTTAATAGATGAGGTGTTTGGGCATAGGTTATTCATGAACATCTTGCCTCGTAATATTTATTAACTACCTTTCTAAACTAATATATTTAGTAATTCATGGGGACACTTTCTAGTCAATTAGATGTACCAATAGTAAAACATATATCTATAGACAAAACCTATCAATCAAAATTTATCAAGTAACTATTTATTTTAAAAAATCAATAATTAAATGATAACTAACATTGCTAAAATGATCCTTAACTGTTTTTGCACTGTATTATTTTTCCCTTGTGATGGAAAAATTAATACAGTCAAGTAGAACATGCTTGACCGTATTTCTTTCATCACGAGGGACTCAAAATGGATCCTCACCTTTCAATAAATATTCATGTGTATACCTGCTGTGGACAATGCGGCATCGTCGCAAGATGACCTCTTCAAATGTGGACTGACAGCCCAAGTACATGTAAAACAGCCGGGTTAAAGAACGTCCAAAGAAATTAAAATGCGAAAAATCATTAAAATACAAAGACTCATGGTCTCTCTCTCACACATACAAACATACGCACACCTGTATGTCCGTCCGTCCGTCTGTCTGTCCATCCGTCCATACATCCGTCCATCGATCCTTCCCTCTGTCCATACATCCGTCCATACATCCATCCATCTATCTTACTTACTGATACACTGATATCCCTAACTTTCAAACATGTTACCAACCGAAGACTTCCACATAGTATTGTAATAGAATAATTTAAATGACAAGTCACATTTCAAGTGAAAAACAAAAGTAAATTACAATACAATGTGTGACATAGTCCCTTCCCACTAAAATATATTGTGTGCTTCAACAAAGAGATATTTATTGATTGAATGAATCTATATCAGCTCTCACACTCAGTAAAAGACCAAATACACACGTACCACTGTGTTGACAAAGACTCGACGTACACGGTTGTCCACGTCTGTACTGTTGTCCATCAATTGACATTGAAGTTGGGATGATTCAACTGTGTAGACTGAACATCCACCGATGTGTCGACATAACAGCTCACACATCTTTATGCCAAATGGTTGCTTGTGAGGAAAATCTGTATTCGTTGCCAAAGCAAAGAGCGAACATGTTAACCGTAAGATGAACATATATGCGAGACACAGTGAAAAAAGCATTTTACTTCTTCCGAATCCAATAGACTATGGTGCCACCAGCAGTCTACTATGTCGTTTGCTGTAGTATAAATGCCGCAACAGTGGCAATGAGCGCATTGTAGCTTACCTTGTTGAATGTATAATGAAACATCATCATCGCTCCATGTTGATGTATGAGAGATATTGGCGAATTTATAACGAGAGCTTGTATATGCATATATATGCGTTTATCAAATATTACACACTTGGCGTCCCTCGTGTTTTAATTACTTTATTGGCAGCCACACATACACAAGCACGTCGTCATATGAGCGAAATATTCTCAAGTACGACGTTAAACTCTATTTCACATGACCTAATTACTTTCTTGCATTTTGTAGGGATTTTCTGATTGTATCAGTCAAATCAGATGTCAACAGTTGCCATTCAGATAATACTATTAATCGGTCTTCAAATAGTTGTATTTGTATTCGATTTGTGTGCCTCTGACATGATACATTTCAGAACGTTGGATACATCTTAGAGTCGACATATTGACATAGCGTGACAAGACATCTTGAAGCATTAGCAGTTTCGTATGACATGAAAGTGAGGTGTTCGTGAACTGTTCGAGTGTCATAACTGTAGGATGTACCATTTTGTAATACATATTCTAGTCAAGAAAATATGAACATGATTAAAATGAAGAAATATAAAATGTTTTGCTGTTTTAAACAATATTCGTAACGTCAGGTCGGAAGCCTGTGATCCTGAATAACATTTGCATCTCAATGTGTTTAATGTGATTTCGATGTGATTTTCAAAGTATCATGAGGAGAAGATGGACAGGTTAATGCAAAAGTAATGATCGTTAGAAAAAAATAACAATTAAGTGATTGGTGATATAGTGACTGAGTTAGTATTTAACGTCACATCGGCAATAATGCAGCCGTATCGTTACGAGAACATATTTGACATTGAAGTGGAATATATGTATATTATATAAACCTATCGATGAAGGACAGTAAAACAACTAGAATATCACAATTAGAATTAAAACTAACGTGGAAAGTTAAAACTAATAGCACTATTGGGACAATACAATATAAAAACTGGCTATAGATCGCCAACAACAGAAGGTAGATCACCATACTAGGGACCATCTGGACTTGCAGTACCTTTGCTACCTGCATGGACGCTAGTTGAATTTACACCATCCCTTCAGCTGCTGGTGATTGTAAGAAATGTACGCCAAAATTCAAATGACAAAAAAAAATCCTGGTAAGTTTAAATTAACTTTGAAAATTTTGGGACTTACGTACCCTCTCAGGAGGACAATACTTTTACGCTACTTCAACCCCCTTTGAGGATACAGCCACTAACAATCGAAGTTGATAATCTAAACTACCAATTAGAAAACCTTATCTATTTACAAAACACATATCAAAATTAATTTAACAAATCTATCTCTTTTAAAAAATCAGTGATTAAATGATAATTAACTTTTTTAAAAAGGTCCTTTACTGTTTTGATATTGAAATATTTATCCCTTATGATGGAGAATTCAACACAGTCAAGCGGGATATGCTTGGCAGTGACTCTCTCATCACAAGGGATACAAAACGGAGGATCCTCGCCTTTCAATAGATATACATGAGTATATCTTGTGTGACCAATACGACATCGTCACATGATGAGATTGGTCATATAAGTCGCTACGGTTTATACTTTGGTCTTTTACTGAGCCAATTTTGTGAATACGACTTTCCAAAGTAAAAACGGTTTTGTTTTTTACAAATTTCAATTCAACAATGGGACAATTTGGTAGTCTGGGTGAACTAAATATTTCGAAATAATGCAAGCGTATGTTGTCCATAAGATGCAAATATCCATGGTATGGTTTCGAAAGATAGTTTTGACGGCATTGACTGTAACCTGAATTCTAAGGCATGCCGAAATGCTGTCCAGTTAGTATTCACTGAAGCAATTCTACCTCACTTAGCAGTACGTCATGCTACCGTTACCATGTCAACCCTCGACAATTCTGTGAGGGTTACCTTATAATTAAAATGTGTACATACCGTGCATAGTATTGTCATATACAATGTCCTCAGGAAATAGCTCACTACTTAATATAGATGACTATGAAATATTGAACGTCAACACAGGAATTCCAGTGACAGACATTATGAGCGTCGATCCACGCATTTGGGAGTGAATGAGCGAGTTAGTTTTACGCCGCACTCAGCAATATTCCAGCTATATGGCGGCGGTCTGTAAATAATCGGGTCTGGACCAAGCAATCCAGTGACAGACATCATGAGCATCGATCCACGCATTTGGGAGTGTGTGAGCGAGTTTAGTTTTACGCCGCACTCAGCAATATTCCAGCTATATGGCGGCGGTCTGTAAATAATTGGGTCTGGACCAGGAATTCCAGTGACAGACATCATGAGCGTCGATCCACGCATTTGGGAGGGAATGAGCGAGTTTAGTTTTACGCCGCACTCAGCAATATTCCAGCTATATGGCGGCGGTCTGTAAATAATCGGGTCTGGACCAAGCAATCCAGTGACAGACATCATGAGCATCGATCCACGCATTTGGGAGTGTGTGAGCGAGTTTAGTTTTACGCCGCACTCAGCAATATTCCAGCTATATGGCGGCGGTCTGTAAATAATCGGGTCTGGACCAAGCAATCCAGTGATAAACATCATGAGCGTCGATCCACGCATTTTGGATAGGATCACCATCAATGATTTATCTGATGAAGCAGGTGAAGCAAAACATTTGATTGATGTTTACGGCCGCGCGGGGAAATATTTCTGCTTTGTGGAATGGTCTCTGAATTATCGGGTCAGGACCATACAATGGGTTACTTGACACTATTAGCATCTATGTACATGGATGCAGCAACCAAATGAGACCACCCGATCTCGTCACTCGACTCTTGGAGCAAGCATGATCTGCTGAAGTCTAACCCGAGTCTACTTGGTACTTGAGAATCATCACATTTATCAGATATAATCTTTTTTCAGGTATGAAATTAAAGGTAAATGTCTGATATGATTCAGTTGCAAAGACATTTAGAATTAGGTTTTCAATAATCTGTCTAGTGAAATTCAAAACTAAAACACACTGTTTATGCTTATAATACGTTAATACTTATTGCCGACTTAAGGGACAACAAAAAGTCCAGGCTCCGTGCCTTGATTCATCACGTATCATAGAACCCTGACATTATCCACATCATTTTTATGTGTGCGGAGTAAACTAGAAACAAACATGACTGATTAAATCTATCTACATCACTGTCCTACATCAAGTGCATTACAGTAAATGGAATTACTTACTTACAATATAGTACGACTTCAACCTATGCACTGTCAGTATCGAACGTGTGTTGTGCCCTTAAACGCACAATGGTCTTAAGTGCACAGAAATCGTGAATATTCATGAGTGGGCGGAGCTTATGTCACTACGTCACATACACGGCACAGTATCTTCCGCGGAACTAGTAGAGGGAGTTGACCTATGCTGCTTCGTCTGTTATTGCCTTATACAATGTGACAGCTACAATATGCATATGAGGTATATGTAAACATGAAGTATACGTGCTGTTTATTCAATATAATGTGCTGTATTGAAGTTTTGCGACGCAACTTCCCACGGTGAAGGAGTTCAAGCGAGAAAGCCTCCTCGAGAACAACCACGGTACCTAGCGTTGCGATGGAAACATTCACATGTCAATATTGTCATTGCTCAGTCCTGACTTATCATAACTCAACCAAACACAATAACATCTCTTGTCAACCAACTAAATACTTATACAATACATATGTACATGTACATGTACATATTGCCAGATCTAATTAAACCCACGTATTTCAATAGCGTCAGCTCTAATAGGGCGTCTTATGAAGGAAGGAAAGGTTACCCAGGCAGGCCAAAGTACCCAAAGCTACCTTTCCATGGCTATCAGGGCACTACAAACTTTGAAACAAATATTTGAGATTTATATCCCAGGGTAACCTAGCATGGCAACAAATATTTCTGGAATTTGGGTAGTGTATCTGAAGTACCTGAGGAATCCCTCCAAATGGTAAAATTACTAGTTTCTGGTGTAAAGGTGCAGATAAATATATTAAGGATAAAAACAACAACACCATGTCAACACCTCCTTCCGCCAGTTTAAATGTCTGGCAAAGTATATCCCTCCAAAGATACCCATACTGCCAGGGTGTTTTGGTACTTTGGCAAGTCTTACTGAGTTTCCTTATTGGCAGTTAAAATCACTCTCAATTATTTTCAACTTAACTTCCTCTAAAGTAATTAATATAAAATCATTTTCATGGCATTTTCAACACCCTTTCAACCTGATCCCTTTGACCATGTACAACCCCTCTAGACTGAAAAATTTCATTCAATCTCTGTCCCATTTTCAGCCTAGCTGGGCCACTTCCTCGCACGCCACATGGACAGTCAGTGTGCACCACAGAGGTTCTGCCAGCTGCCCAGGAGAGTTTCATCCAGCCCCAAGCACCTAGGGGACTGGTAGGAAATGAAATGCATGTTGTTTTGCTGTGCCTTTTTAAAGGTTCATATTGTGCATTTAAGGTTTTCTGTGCACTTAAGGTTTCCTATAGCAGTCCTTAAGTGCACAGTGAAAACCTTAAAATGCAATAATGATGTCTTGGCCCCCTCCCTGGACCCTCTTGGCTGTTTTGGCTGGTGCAGAGGCCCCACCTGATCCCTTTGACCATGTACAACCCCTCTAGACTGAAAAAATTCATTCACCACTCTCCCATTTCAGCCTAGCTTGGCCGCTTCCTCGCCCGGCCATATGACAGTCAGTGTGCACCACAGAGGTTCTGCCAGCTGCCCAGGAGAGCTTCATCCAGCCCCAAGCACCCCAGGGGACTGGTAGGAAATGAAATGCATGTTGTTTTGCTGTGCCTTTTTAAAAAAGGTCCATTAGGATTTATAGTTTTCTGTGCACTTAAGGTTTCCTATAGCAGTCCTTAAGTGCACAGAAAACCTTAAATGCACAATGATGTCTTGGCCCCTCCCTGGACCCTCTCTTGGTTGCTTTTTGGCTGGTGCAGAGGCCCCACCTGATCCCTTTGACCATGTACAACCCCTCTAGACTGAAAAATTCATTCACTCAATTCTCCCATTTCAGCCTAGCTGGGCCGCTCCTCTGCTGGGCACACAAGGACAGTCAGTGTGCACCACAGAGGTTCTGCCAGCTGCCCAGGAGAGCTTCATCCAGCCCCAAGCACCCCAGGGGACTGGTAGGAAATGAAATGCATGTTGTTTTTGCTGTGCCTTTTAAAAGGTCCATTGTGCATTTATATTTTCTGTGCACTTAAGGTTTCCTATAGCAGTCCTTAAGTGCACAGAAAACCTTAAATGCACAATGATGTCTTGGCCCCCCCCTGACTCTCTTGGCTGTTTTGGCTTGTGCAGAGGCCCCACCTGATCCCTTTGACCATGTACAACCCCTCTAGACTGAAAATTCATTCACTCACTCTCCCATTTCAGCCTAGCTGGGCCGCCTCTCGGCCTGGCAATAAGGACAGTCAGTGTGCACCACAGAGGTTCTGCCAGCTGCCCAGGAGAGCTTCATCCAGTCCCAAGCACCCCAGGGGACTGGTAGGAAATGAAATGCATGTTGTTTTTGCTGTGCCTTTTTTAAAAGGTCCATTGTGCATTTATAGTTTTCTGTGCACTTAAGGTTTCCTATAGCAGTCCTTAAGTGCACAGAAAACCTTAAATGCACAATGATGTCTTGGCCCCCTCCCTGGACCCTCTTGGCTATTTTTGGCTTGTGCAGAGGCCCCCACCTGATCCCTTTGACCATGTACAACCCCTACACTGAAAAATTCATTCACTCACTCTCCCATTTCAGCCTAGCTGGGTCAGCCTCCTGTCTCACAAGCCGGACAGTCAGTGTGCACCACAGAGGTTCTGCCAGCTGCCCAGGAGAGGCTTCATCCAGCCCCAAGCACCCTAGGGACTGGAAGGAAATGAAATGCATGTTGTTTTTTGTGCCTTTTTAAAAGGTCCATTGTGGGTGCATTTAAGGTTTTCTGTGCACTTAAGGTTTTCTATAGCAGTCCTAAGTGCAGAAAACCCTTAAATGCACACAATGATGTCTTGGCCCCTCCCTGCACCCTCTTTGGCTGTTTTGGTTTGTGCAGAGGCCCCACCTGATCCCTTTGACCATGTACAACCCCTCTAGACTGAAAATTTCATTCAATCTCTCTCCCATTTCAGCCTAGCTGGGCCACTTCTCTCGCACGCCAAGTTAAGGACAGTCAGTGTGCACCACAGAGGTTCTGCCAGCTGCCCAGGAGAGCTTCATCCAGCCCCAAGCACCCCAGGGACTGGTAGGAAATGAAATGCATGTTGTTTTTGCTGTGCCTTTTAAAAGGTCCATTAGTATTTATGGTTTTCTGTGCACTTAAGGTTTCCTATAGCAGTCCTTAAGTGCACAGAAAACCTTAAATGCACAATGATGTCTGGCCCCTCCCTGGACCCTCTTGGCTGTTTTGGTTTGTGCAGAGGCCCCACCTGATCCCTTTGACCATGTACAACCCTCTAGACTGAAAATTTCATTCACTCTCTCCCATTTCAGCCTAGCTGGGCCGCTTCGCCTCGTCCAAGGGCGGACAGTCAGTGTGCACCACAGAGGTTCTGCCAGCTGCCCAGGAGAGCTTCATCCAGCCCCAAGCACCCCAGGGGACTGGTAGGAAATGAAATGCATGTTGTTTTTGCTGTGCCTTTTTAAAAGGTCCATTAGGCATTTAGGTTTTCTGTGCACTTAAGGTTTTCTATAGCAGTCCTTAAGTGCACAGAAAACCTTAAATGCAATAATGATGTCTTGGCCCCTCCCTGGACCCTCTTGGTTGTTTTTGGCTTGTGCAGAGGCCCCACCTTATCCCTTTGACCATGTACAACCCCTAGACTGAAAAAAAAATTCATTCACTCACTCTCCCATTTCAGCCTAGCTGGGCCGCTTCCTCGGCCCATCAAAGCGACAGTCAGTAATGCACCACAGAGGTTCTGCCAGCTGCCCAGGAGAGCTTCATCCAGCCCCAAGCACCCCAGGGGACTGGTAGGAAATGAAATGCATGTTGTTTTTGCTGTGCCTTTTTAAAAAGGTCCATTGTGCATTTAAGTTTTCTGTGCACTTAAGGTTTTCTATAGCAGTCCTTAAGTGCACAGAAAACCTTTAAATGCACAATGATGTCTTGGCCCCTCCTGCACCCTCTTGGCTGTTTTGGTTTTGTGCAGAGGCCCCACCTGATCCCTTTGACCATGTACAACCCTTCTAGACTGAAAAATTCATTCACTCACTTCTCCCATTTCAGCCTAGCTGGGCCGCCTCGGCCCATCATAAGGACAGTCAGTGTGCACCACAGAGGTTCTGCCAGCTGCCCAGGAGAGCTTCATCCAGCCCCAAGCACCCCAGGGGACTGGTAGGAAATGAAATGCATGTTGTTTTTTGCTGTGCCTTTTTAAAAAGGTCCATTGTGCATTTAAGGTTTCTGTGCACTTAAGGTTTCCTATAGCAGTCCTTAAGTGCACAGAAAACCTTAAATGCACAATGATGTCTTGGCCCTCCCCTGCACCCTCTTGGCTGTTTTGGCTTGTGCAGAGGCCCCACCTGATCCCTTTGACCATGTACAACCCCCTCTAGACTGAAAATTTCATTCAAATCTCTCTCCCATTTCAGCCTAGCTGGGCCACTTCTAAACGCTGCAAGGCCAAGGCGGACAGTCAGGTGTGCACCACAGAGGTTCTGCCAGCTGCCCAGGAGAGCTTCATCCAGCCCCAAGCACCCCAGGGGACTGGTAGGAAATGAAATGCATGTTGTTTTTGCTGTGCCTTTTTTAAAAGGTCCATTATTAACATGAGTGTTTTTGTGCACTTGACTTGCTTCTATAGCAGTCCTTAAGTGCACAGAAAACCTTAAATGCACAATGATGTCTTGGGCCCTCCCTGGACCCCTCTTGGCTGTTTTTGGCTTGTGCAGAGGCCCCACCTGATCCCTTTGACCATGTACAACCCCTCTAGACTGAAAATTTCATTCACTCACTCTCCCATTTCAGTTTTCAGCTGGCCGCTCTCTCGCCCGCATTGCCAAGCGGACAGTCAGTGTGCACCACAGAGGTTCTGCCAGCTGCCCAGGAGAGCTTCATCCAGCCCCAAGCACCCCAGGGGACTGGTAGGAAATGAAATGCATGTTGTTTTGCTGTGCCTTTTTAAAAGGTCCATTGTGCATTTGTTTTCTGTGCACTTAAGGTTTTTCTATAGCAGTCCTTAAGTGCACAGAAAACCTTATATGCACAATGATGTCTTGGCCCCTCCTGGACCCTCTTGGTTGTTTTGGCTTGTGCAGAGGCCCCACCTTATCCCTTTGACCATGTACAACCCCTCTAGACTGAAAATTTCATTCACTCACTCTCCCATTCAGCCTAGCTGGGCCGCTTCTCAAGCCCATCACATGACAGTCAGTGTGCACCACAGAGGTTCTGCCAGCTGCCCAGGGAGAGCTCATCCAGCTCCCAAGCACCCCAGGGGACTGGTAGGAAATGAAATGCATGTTGTTTTTGCTGTGCCTTTTTAAAAAAGGTCCATTGTGTATGGGTTTTCTGTGCACTTAAGGTTTCTATAGCAGTCCTTAAGTGCACAGAAACCTTAAATGCACAATGATGTCTTTGCCCTCCTGCACCCTCTTGGCTGCTTTTTGGCTTGTGCAGAGGCCCCACCTGATCCCTTTGACCATGTACAACCCTCTAGACTGAAAATTCATTCACTCACTCTCCCATTTCAGCCTAGCTGGGCCGCAAGCCCTCGCCTATCATAGGGACAGTCAGTGTGCACCACAGAGGTTCTGCCAGCTGCCCAGGAGAGCTTCATCCAGCCCCAAGCACCCCAGGGGACTGGTAGGAAATGAAATGCATGTTGTTTTTGCTGTGCCTTTTTGCAAAACCATTGTGCATTAAGGTTTTCTGTGCACTTAAGGTTTCCTATAGCAGTCCTTATGCACAGAAAACCTTAAATGCACAATGATGTCTTGGCCCCTCCCTGGACCCTCTTGGCTGTTTTGGCTGGTGCAGAGGCCCCACCTGATCCCTTTGACCATGTACACAACCTCTAGACTGAAAATTCATTCACTCACTCTCCCATTTCAGCCTAGCTGGGCAGCTTTCCTCGGCGCATCACGGTGGACAGTCAGTGTGCACCACAGAGGTTCTGCCAGCTGCCCAGGAGAGCTTCATCCAGCCCCAAGCACCCCAGGGGACTGGTAGGAAATGAAATGCATGTTGTTTTTACTGTGCCTTTTAAAAGGTCCATTATTGCATAGCGTTTTCTGTGCACTTAAGGTTTTTATAGCAGTCCTTAAGTGCACAGAAACCTTAAATGCACAATGATGTCTTGCCCTCCCTGGACTCTCTTGGTTGTTTTGGCTTGTGCAGAGGCCCCACCTGATCCCTTTGACCATGTACAACCCCCTAGACTGAAAATTTCATTCAATCTCTCTCCCATTTCAGCCTTAGCTGGGCCACTTCCTCGGCATGCGCCAAGGCTAAGGACAGTCAGTGTGTGCACCACAGAGGTTCTGCCAGCTGCCCAGGAGCTCCATCCAGCCCCAAGCACCCCCAGGGACTGGTAGGAAAATGAAATGCATGTTGTTTTTGCTGTGCCTTTTTAAAAGGTCCATTGTGCATTTAGTAAATTTTCTGTGCACTTAAGGTTTCCTATAGCAGTCCTTAAGTGCACAGAAAACCTTTAAATGCACAATGATGTTCTTGGCCCTCCCTGGACCCTCTTGGTTGCTTTTGGCTGGTGCAGAGGCCCCACCTGATCCCTTTGACCATGTACAACCCCTAGACTGAAAAATTCATTCACTCACTCTCCCATTTCAGCCTAGCTGGGCCGCCTTCGGGCAGCGTCAAGGCGTGACAGTCAGTGTGCACCACAGAGGTTCTGCCAGCTGCCCAGGAGAGCTTCATCCAGCCTCCCAAGCACCCCAGGGACTGGTAGGAAATGAAATGCATGTTGTTTTTGCTGTGCCTTTTAAAAAGGTCCATTGTGGATGAGGTTTTCTGTGCACTTAAGGTTTCTATAGCAGTCCTTAAGTGCACAGAAAACCTTAAATGCAATAATGATGTCTTGCCCCTCCCTGGACCCTCTTGGTTGCTTTTGGTTTGTGCAGAGGCCCCACCTGATCCCTTTGATGTCATGTACAACCCTCTAGACTGAAAATTCATTCACTCACTCTCCCATTTCAGCTCTAGCTGGGCAGCTTCTGCCCGTCAAGGGCCGGACAGTCAGGTGTGCACCACAGAGGTTCTGCCAGCTGCCCAGGAGAGCTTCATCCAGCCCCTAAGCACCCAAGGGGACTGGTAGGAAATGAAATGCATGTTGTTTCTTTTGCTGTGCCTTTTTAAAAAGGTCCATTGTGTGCATTAGAGTTTTCTGTGCACTTAAGGTTTCCTATGGGAGTCCTTAAGTGCACAGAAAACCTTAAATGCACAATGATGTCTTGGCTCCCTCCCTGGACCCTCTTAGCTGTGTTTGGTTGTGCAGAGGCTCCACCTGATCCCTTTGACCATGTACAACCCTCTAGACTGAAAAATTCATTCACTCACTCTCCCATTTCAGCCTAGCTGGGCCGCTTTCTTAAGGCCATTACATGACGGACAGTCCGTGCACCACAGAGGTTCTGCCAGCTGCCCAGGGAGAGCTTCATCCAGCCCCAAGCACCCCAGGGGACTGGTAGGAAATGAAATGCATGTTGTTTTTGCTGTGCCTTTTTTAAAAAGGTCCATTGTGCATGAAAGGTTTCTGTGCACTTAAGGTTTTCTATAGCAGTCCTTAAGTGCACAGAAAACCTTAAATGCACAATGATGTCTTGGCCCCTCCCTGCACCCTCTTGGCTGTTTTTGGCTTGTGCAGAGGCCCCACCTGATCCCTTTGACAATGTACAACCCTCTAGACTGAAAATTTCTTATTCTACTTCTCTCTCCCATTTCAGCTCTAGCTTGGCCACTTTCTCGGCGGCGTGCCACAAGCGGACAGTCAGTGTGCACCACAGAGGTTCTGCCAGCTGCCCAGGAGAGCTTCATCCAGCCCCAAGCACCCCCAGGGGACTGGTAGGAAATGAAAATGCATGTTGTTTTTGCTGTGCCTTTTAAAAAAAGTATTCATTAGGATGCATTATAGTTTTCTGTGCACTCTAAGGTTTCCCTATAGCAGTCCTTAAGTGCAACTGAAAACCTTTAAATGCACACGATGTCTTGGCCCTCCCTGGACCCTCTTGGTTATTTTGGTTTGGTGCAGAGGCCCCACCTGATCCCTTTGACCATGTACAACCCCCTCTACACTGAAAATTCATTCACTCACTCTCCCATTTCAGCCTAGCTGGGTCAGCTTCGCCTCTCGTCAAGGCCGGACAGTCAGTGTGCACCACAGAGGTTCTGCCAGCTGCCAGAGAGAGCTTCATCCAGCCCCAAGCACCCTAGGGGGACTGGAAGGAAAATGAAATGCATGTTGTTTTTGCTGTGCCTTTTTTAAAAAGGTCCATTGTGCATTTAAATTTTCTTTGTGCACTTAAGGTTTTCTAGCAGTCCTTATGCACAGAAAAACCTTAAATGCACAATGATGTCTTGGCCCCTCCCTGCACCCTCTTGGCTGTTTTTGGCTTGTGCAGAGGCCCCACCTGATCCCTTTGACCATGTAATAACCCTCTAGACTGAAAATTTCATCTCAATCTCTCTCCCATTTCAGCCTAGCCATACAATTCCTCTGCATCGCCACAGGCGGACAGTCAGTGTGCACCACAGAGGTTCTGCCAGCTGCCCAGGAGAGCTCTCATCCAGCCCCAAGCACCCCAGGGACTGGTAGGAAATGAAATGCATGTTGTTTTTTTGCTGTGCCTTTTTAAAAAGGTTCATTGTGCATTTATATTTTCTGTGCACTTAAGGTTTCCTATAGCAGTCCTTAAGTGCACAGAAAACCTTAAATGCACAATGATGTCTTGGCCCTCCCTGGAGCCCCTCTTGGCTGTTTTTGGCTTGTGCAGAGGCCCCACCTGATCCCTTTGACCATGTACAACCCCTCTAGACTGAAAAATTTCATTCACTCACTCTCCCATTTCAGGCCTAGCTGGGCGGGCTTCCCTCGGCCCGTCATATGATGGACAGTCAATGTGCACCACAGAGGTTCTGCCAGCTGCCCAGGAGAGCTTCATCCAGCCCCCAAAGCACCCCAGGGACTGGTAGGAAATGAAATGCATGTTGTTTTTGCTGTGCCTTTTTTAAAAGGTCCATTGTGTATTTAGGTTTTCTTGTGCACTTAAGGTTTTCTATAGCAGTCCTTAAGTGCACAGAAAACCTTAAATGCAACAATGATGTCTTTGGCCCTCCCTGGACCCTCTTGGCTGTTTTGGCTTGTGCAGAGGCCCCACCTCATCCCTTTGACCATGTAATAACCCCTCTAGGATCACCGAAAAATTCATTCACTCACTCTCCCATTTCAGCCCTAGCTGGGCCAGCTTCTCGGCGCTGGCCAATCAGTATGACAGTCAGTGTGCACCACAGAGGTTCTGCCAGCTGCTCCAGGGAGAGCTTCATCCAGCCCCAAGCACCTGGCAGGGACTGGTAGGGAAATGAAATGCATGTTGTTTTGTTGTGCCTTTTAAAAAGGTCCATTGTGCATTTAAGGTTTTCTGTGCACTTAAGGTTTTCTATAGCAGTCCTTAAGTGCACAGAAAACTTTAAATGCACAATGATGTCTTGGCCCCTCCTGCACCCCTCTTGGCTGTTTTGGCTTGTGCAGAGGTCTCCCACCTGATCCCTTTGACCATGTACAACCCTCTAGACTGAAAAATTCATTCACTCTCTCTCCCATTTCAGCCTGGCTGGGCAGCTCTGGCGGCCCATCAAGGCGGACAGTCAGTGTGCACCACAGAGGTTCTGCCAGCTGCCCAGGAGAGCTTCATCCAGCCCAAGCACCCAGGGGACTGTGGTAGGAAATGAAATGCATGTTGTTTTTGCTGTGCCTTTTTGTGGGTATTCATTGTTTATAGGTTTTCTGTGCACTTAAGTTTCTCCTTATAGCAGTCGTCCTTGTGCACAGAAAACCTTGTAAATGCACACAATGATGTTCTTGGCCCCCTCCCTGCAGCCCTCTTGGCTGTTTTTGGCTTGTGCAGAGGTCCCCACTGATCCCTTTGACCATGTACAACCCCTCTAGGACTGAAAATTTCATTCAATTACTCTCCCATTTCAGCCTAGCTTGGCCACTTCCTCGGCTTGCGTCCAAGGCGGACAGTCAATTGTGCACCACAGAGGTTCTGCCAGCTGCCCAGGAGAGCTTCATCCAGCCCAGCACCCCAGGGACTGGTAGGAAATGGAAATGCATGTTGTTTTACTGTGCCTTTTTAAAAAGGTCCATTGTGCATTTAAGGTTTTCTGTGCACTTAAGCAGTTTCCTATAGCAGTCCTTAAGTGCACAGAAACCTTAAATGCAATAATGATGTCTTGTCTCTTGGTTGTTTTGCTGCAGAGGCCCCACCTGGATCCCTTGACCTCTTAGACTGCTAATTTGTTTTTGGCTTGTGCAGAGGCACCACAGAGGTTCCCCTGATCATCCGTGCCCTGCACCCCACTGTGGAAATGAAATGCATGTTGTTTCCTGTGCCTAGACTGAAAATTTATTCACTCACTATAGCCTCTTAAGTGCACAGAAAACCCATGTTCCTTGGCCCCTCTGGACCCTCTTGGCCTAAGGCTGGGTACAACCCCTCTAGACTGAAAATTCTCATTCACTCTCTCTCATTTCAGGCTGGGCCACTCTCTCGCACGCCACATGGATAGCCAAGTGTGCACCACAGAGTTCTGCCTAGCTGCCCAGGAGAGCTTCATCCAGTCCCCAAGCACCCCAGGGGACTGTAGGAAATGAAATGCATGTTGTTTTGCTGTGCCTTTTTAAAAGGTCCATTGTGCATTTATTTTGGTGCACCCTAAGGTTTTCCTATAGCAGTCCTTAAGTGCACAGAAACCTTAAATGCACAATGATGTCTTGGCCTCCTGGACCCTCTTATTGAAGCTTTGGCTGGTGCAGGCCCCACCTTATCCCTTCTGACCATGTACAACCCCTCTAGACTGAAAATTCATTCACTCACTCTCCCATTTCAGGCCTAGCTGGGCCGGGCTTCCTCGGCCTATCACATGGGACAGTCAGTGTGCACCACAGAGGTTCTGCCAGCTGCCCAGGAGAGCTTCATCCAGCCCAAGCACCCCAGGGACTGGTAGGAAATGAAAATGCATGTTGTTTCTTTTGCTGTGCCTTTTTAAAAGGTCCACAGGCATTTAGTTGTTGTGCACCTTAAGGTTTTCTATAGCAGTCCTTAAGTGCACAGAAAACCTTAAATGCACAATGATGTTCCTTGGCCCTCCCTGCAGCCTCTTGGTTGTTTTGGCTGGTGCAGAGGCCCCACCTGATCCCTTTGACCATGTACAACCCTCTAGACTGAAAATTCATTCACTCATCTCCCATTTCCAGCCTAGCTGGGTCGCTTCTCGGCCCATCATATGACAGTCAGTGTGCACTGCACAGAGGTTCTGCCAGCTGCCCAGGAGAGCTTCATCCAGCCCTAAGCACCCCAGGGACTGGTAGGAAATGAAATGCATGTTGTTTTTGCTGTGCCTTTTTAAAAAAGGTCCATTGTGCATTTAGGCTTTCTGTGCACTCTAAGGGACTCTATAGCAGTCCTTAAGTGCACAGAAACCCAAATGCACAATGATGTCCTGGCCCCTCCTGCACCCTCTCTTGTTTTGTTTTGGCTGGTGCAGATATTCCACCTGATCCCTTTGACCATGTACAACCCCTCTAGACTGAAAAATTCATTCACTCACCTCTCTCCCATTTCCAGCCTAGCTGGGCAGCCTTCTCAGACCGGGCCAATGGACAGTCAGTGTGCACCACAGAGGTTCTGCCAGCTGCCCAGGAGGAGAGCTTCATCCAGCCCCAAGCACCCCAGGGACTGGTAGGAAATGAAATGCATGTTGTTTTTTTGCTGTGCCTTTTTAAAGGTCCATTGTTGCATTTATGTTTTCTGTGCACTTAAGGTTTTCTATAGCAGTCCTTAAGTGCACAGAAAACCTTAAATGCAATAATGATGTCTTTGGCCCCTCCCTGGACTCCTCTTGGCTGTTTTGAAGCTGTGCAGAGGTCTCCCACCTGATCCCTTTGACAATGTACAACCCCTCTAGACTGAAAATTTCATTCAATCTCTCTCCATTTCAGCCTAGCTGGCCACTTCCTCGGCACGCCATCGAAGCGGACAGTCAGTGCACCACAGAGGTTCTGCCAGCTGCCCAGGAGAGCTTCATCCAGCCTCTAAGCACCCCAGGGGACTGGTAGGGAAATGAAATGCATGTTGTTTTTGCTGTGCCTTTTGTAAAAGGTCCATTGTGTATTTGGTGTTCGCAGTGCACTTAAGGTTTCCTATAGCAGTCCTATGCACAGAAAAACCTTAAATGCACAATGATGTCTTGGCCCTCCCTGACCCTCTTATTGTTTTTTTGGCTGGTGCAGAGGCCCCACCTGATCCCTTGACCATGTACAACCCCTCTAGACTGAAAAATTCATTCACTCACTCTCCCATTTCAGCCTAGCTTAGCTGAGCTTTCCTCGCCCGCCAAAGGCGGACAGTCAGTGTGCACCACAGAGGTTCTGGCAAGCTGCCCAGGAGAGCTTCATCCAGCCCTCAAGCACCCCAGGGACTGGTAGGAAATGAAATGCATGTTGTTTTTGCTGTGCCTTTTTAAAAGGTCCATTGTGCATTTTGTTTTTCTGCACTTAAGGTTTCTATAGCAGTCCTTAAGTGCACAGAAACCTTAAATGCACACATGATGTCTTGGCCCCTCCCTGGACCCTCTTGGCTGTTTTGGTTTTGCGTGCAGAGGCCCCACCTGATCCCTTTGACCATGTACAACCCCCTCTAGACTGAAAAATTTCATTCACTCACTCTCCCATTTCAGCCTAGCTGGGCAACTTCCTCTCGGCATCGCCAAAGCGTGGACAGTCAGTGTGCACCACAGAGGTTCTGCCAGCTGCCCAGGAGAGCTTCATCCAGCCCTGGGCACCCAAGGGGGACTGGTAGGAAATGAAATGCATGTTGTTTTGCTGTACCTTTTTTAGTTAAGAGTCCATTTATTAGGCATAAGGTTTTCTGTGCACCTTAAGGTTTTCTATCGAGGAGTCCTTAAGTGCACAGAAAACCTTAAATGCATTAATGACATGTCTTGGGCCCCTCCCTGGACCCTCTGGCTGTTGCTTTTGGTTTGTGCAGAGGCCCCACCTGATCCCTTGGACAATGTACAACCCCTCTAGACTGAAAAATTCATTCAATCTCTCTCTCCATTTCAGCCTAGCTGGGCCGCCTCCTCATAGCTGGCCAAGTGGACAGTCAGTGTGCACCACAGAGGTTCTGCCAGCTGCCCAGGAGAGGCTTCATCCAGCCCCAAGCACCCCAGGGACTGGTAGGAAATGAAATGCATGTTGTTTTTGCTGTGCCTTTTTAAAAAGGTCCATTGTGCATTTAGGTTTTCTGTGCGCTTTAAGGTTTTCTATAGCAGTCCCTTAAGTGCACAGAAAAACCTTAAATGCACAATGATGTTCTGGCCCTCCCTGCACCCTCTTGGCTGTTTTGGCTGGTGCAGAGGCCCCACCTGATCCCTTTGACCATGTACAACCCCCTAGACTGAAAATTTCATTCAATCTCTCTCCCATTTCAGCCTAGCTGGGCCACTTCTCGGCGCTACAAGGACAGTCAGTGTGCACCACAGAGGTTCTTGCCAGCTGCCCAGAGAGCGCCTATCCAGCCCCAAGCATCCCAGGGGACTGGTAGGAAATGAAATGCATGTTGTTTTGCTGTGCCTTTTATTTTAAAGCATAAGTAGAAGAGCCTTCAGTGCTGACTGAATCAAATGTGACAGCAGTGATTGGATGATTTTATGTTGTTAAAATGTGCATTCATCCAGTAATTAAAACTAACTATATTTTTTCAATGCGTAGTTGCTTCTTTTTAACCTGATTGCTTCTGCAGAATTTTGTGCAGAGATATTTTCAAGTTGGTTACATTTTGGTGCTTGAAAACTGGGGAATCGGCGCTCACACTCCTGTATTACTCCCTCTAAGTTTTAACCATGACCCGGAAGGAAAATAGGAGAAATGTAGTGCCTTGTTTAAATGCACTGATTTGTCTGTGCTAATTTATTCAGGGTGACTTGTGACAGCTTTAAATGAAAGATCAGACATTTTACTTTATTGCCATTTGTTTTTGTCCTCAATCTGCACATAAAGAGTTGACTCCAGCCTTTCATGATTTGACCCCAAGTTCAAGGCTGCTTTAGTGTATTTCAGCTTCGAAAATCTCGCAGGACCGTTGTTGACAGTGGATACAGCAAAATTGAAATGCCTCGATCCAGACCGAGAGGCTTCCTTGCTGGGTAAGTGAGAAGTAGTATGTTGGTCCAGCATGCCACAGGACAGCCTAGGACAGATATTAATTATGGTGCTCTGGCCATGGCATGTCACTGTAGATGAAGTAAGAGTGGTCTGAGGCTATATGTACTACATGTATTGGCTGTTAACAGCCTGGTTGTTTTAATGTTGCTTTGGAAGTTAATGGGAAAACATTTGATTTTGTGCAGCATGTAAAGGTGAGTGCACATTTAGTAATTCATTACATGTATATGCTTTCCTATTTATGTTTCACCATGGATACAAGTTAGCATTGTTATAGAGACTAAATTTAAGGGAGTGAAGCTAGGCTGCTTGAGTTGAATGGATTGTTTTAGTGGCCTTGATTTGAATGTAGCCTCGATTTGTGGTCTAACAGTGACAAGAGCCCACATGGTAATAGTTACCTAGGCTCTAAAATTTTGTTGGAAACCGATGAATTGACAACAAATTAGGATAAAGTCACCACTGACACAATTTGGGTGTCTGTGTGTAAGAATCATATGATATGAGTATTGTGAGTATGAAATGTGTTCACTGCTGATGGCACAAATATGTCACAAAACCCTTCTTATTTTAAGTAAACAGTGTTGCATATGATCCATTCTTTCTGTTACACCCTTTGCATATGAATAAACTTTTTTCTCTCATGACTTTCAAACAATTATTTAGTTTCTCAAAAACTGTCTCATGGTTGTTATGGTCTTTATGATTGAACATTTAATATGATCTTGACACTATTTTCTGTTTTGGAGAATGACTGATGGTGACTGGGAGGTGTATCTTTGCACATACAGCAGAATCAGAAGCCTTCACATCCAATGTTGTGTTTCAACAAGTCGGTCTGATGTTGGCAGTGTGTGCACCCTCCTTCACCTTGATATCCTACCACCTTGAACAAGTTTGTGGTACTTTGAACATGTAGGTACATACAGCAATTTAAATCCCCAGTCCAGTGAAGGCTGTATCTCAAACCTCATCCATTAGATATTTCTGATGAATAATAATCAATTTCTTTTGGGCATTTTTTATTTCATGGAAGTATTTCGAAGTCTTAGCTTGATGAATTGATAGACTCATGTGTAATTCTTGTTGTTTCATGTTGTGGTCTCAAAGAGCTTTTCTCATCTGTTGAAATTCTTCAATTTCTTGGCTCTTTAACAGGCAGTAGGGTTCTTTTGGTCAGTGTTTCACATTGCACAGCATATTCCAAACCCCTCATTTTATATACTCTCTGGCAAAATTCATTGCCTTCAGCCTTACATATGTCAGGACTTTAAAGCTGCTTTATGGTGACCCTGGCCAATTTCTGGCCTGAATTCTGTGCTTTCTAACTTTCAACAATGTTTCCTGATTCCTCTCCACTTAGATCACTGCCAGCCTACATCAAAGATGCTTACACTAATGACTTCTGGGGATAAATTCAAAAGATCAGGACACTGGTGTTAGCTCCTCTCATAAATGGTTTATCAAACCTGACAGTTGTTTGTTTACAATATAAACAATGCAGGAGCGTGTGTTGAACAAGCAGTTTTAAACTATCTCCATCACATCAGGTCATGAGTATCAAAACCATATTCTATTAATGTAGCAGACTCTCTATATGATTTGATGATGTCAGCAGAGGGAAGGCAAACAACTGACCATTAATGAACAGGGAGTTGCATAGTTACTAGTTTTGAGGTTTAAAGATTTTCTGTCATTTGAAATATGATGTTATGCGGAAATTATCCCAGATGACAATTTCTTTTTGTGACAAATGAATAAACTCCCATGGTATCTTGTATGATTATAAAACATTCTATATTAATGCAGAAACACATTTTGCAAAAAAAAACATTAATGAAATAGACATAATTTATCTCTTACAGGTCTTTCAGTGTAAACAAAACTCTCTGTATCTTGTGCCATATAGACATGTTGGACAAGGAAAAGTATTGAAGCTTCATCCACCCTTTAAAAAAAAATTTAAGTGACATATTTTTTTAAGTGATATGTACACATATACAGGGCATGGTCCCAGGATTCGATTCCCCACATGGATGAAGCCCATTTCTGGTGTCCCCTGCCGGATATTGCTTGAATATTGCTAATTGCGGCATAAAAACTAAACGCCACTCTCTCACTCCACATGTACACATACAGTACAATAAATCACAAAGATTTGCCTAGTGCAAGATGTCTCCATTTTTTCTCAACATTAAAGACCTTTCTGTACATGCTTAAGGGCAGCTGCAAGAAGGGTCATAAAGTACACCTATAAACATCACATAGGAAGACAAGGCATTATTGACTTAAGTAGTTTATGATATTCTCATGCAACATGTAGAAGTGCATGTGGGCATGCATTTCATATTTCATATTTATAATAACCTGAAGTGATTACAGCAAAACACATATGAAAAGGAAGCACTAGTTGTTTATCACCTAACAATTTTCTTTTGCAAACCGCTTTGGAGACTACCACACGTGAAATATTATTTAGCTGCCATGTCATTTACTCTGTTCAATGTTAGAGCATGTAAAATACATTTTGGACCAAAGGACCATTTTGGATGTATCTGACTAGGGTGTAGGCAAAGTCTGACAATATAGAACATGTTCACAGCTGAGCTGGCTAGATCACTGACTCTGTATGTTAGCGATTTGGTGGAGAGAGTCGTTAAAAATCATGGATGTGACTGAACCCCAAACATGTCTAGAATGTGTATTTTACTGAGAAAGTGTAATCTGCATATAACATGGATTCATGTAAAACAACCCTTTGTATAAATGTGATAATGTTTTGACAATTATTATGTATATTGAAGAAAGGATTTAAAGGATTTGAAGGACTTGGACTTGATATGTTTCTTTTCCATTTTAAAAGGCTTAATAATTCTATTATGATTACCATTAATACATCACTGAGATGTACTTATCACTTCAACAAGTAATCCATCCTAAACTTAAAAGTACAGAACCTAGCCTTTGCTCTTAGTTTAGAAGATAATTGTTAGTCATGTTAGTGTCTCCATTTGCCCTAATTCATAATCAGCCATATAAGAATAGGCAGCAGCTGAACCATTTGGGTGTGATTACATCTTGATATGGTATGTTAATAATGGTGTGCATTAATATAGTGTTCAGTGACTGTTTATGTGTTTCATATGTGTTTATTATCATTATAATCTATTGTGCAGTGATATGTTCATTATTACCATACTGTCAGTATGTTTACCCAAATAAACTCTAAAGAAGTAATCTTAATGCTGATGAGGCAACCACATTAAAATATGCTTTTGACTCAGCTTGGTTTGTCTTATTCTTTTCACTTTGTGGAACAACACTCCAGATAGAATAAAGTATGGTCCCCTTGTGTAGTACTTTTTGTATTGTATAAGCATTTGTTAATAACTTTTGTAAGATGACTCAATAAATTATATAACATTATTAACATTTAATCACATAATGTGAGGGATAAAAATAGAAAACAAACATACATATACAATTGAACCTAATGATGGATTTTGGATGCATTTTGTAAGTAACAACTTATTCAAAAGAAATAGAAGTAATGGTGTTATTTCAAATGACATCATGACTGCCTTAGATTAAAACTTGAAGGAGGTGACATTCCCCAGAAAAGTAGGATTGTCAAGTTTTATCATTTGTGTTAGAACATTTGATAAATGATCCTAACCAATTATTTTCGATAATTGTCAGTTGTAATGAACAATGAGCAATTTAACCAATTCCCAACACTACTAATTATGCATTGAAATGGGAACAATAATTGTCATAGTCTTAACTCACCATCCTAATATCAGGAAGCGTAGGAATAAATAACAAATAATATATATGGGATCTGAAGAATATGATATGTAATCTATAAAGGTCATGTCCATGGTTAAGGTCACAGATGTAAAGAAACATCTTCCTGTTCTTGATATGAAGAATTATTGTTGGTGTAAGTTAGGTTATATCAGCGTTAGGGCAGAGCCACAAACACAGAACAGATGTATTGGACTTGCAGGTTCCTCACTGATGACAATATATGCTCAGCTTTTTTGTGAACGTTGGTACCACCACAAGCTAGTAATTCATAGTTACTGTATGCCATAGTCACAATCAGACAATTATTACTTTTGTTAGGATTATAGAGATATTTTGCTAGTTTCATTTGCATGCATGGCTGAAGATGTATTTGTTATTTTTCCATTGAGTGGATCAATGTATTTGACAGTTCACATCTTTCTGTCATGACTCCTTAGGTATGCTCCTCTTTGGCAGTGTGTTATATGCTGTAGTTAGACTTTTCTGTTTTGATGTTACATTTTAACCTCAATTGTCAAATAAGGCATTTTTAAGTTAAAATCTCAACATCTGTGTCTATTTATTGCATCCCTTCGTCATGGTTACTCAGAAAACATCAACACATGGTGCAGTTATTATTTATATTATGGCATTAAAACAAATGTTTATTATTAATAATAACTTCATATGTTTACAGGTTGTTCTATACCATCATATTTGGGTTGCTGATCAGATCAACAGTTTGTTGAGAAAGAAACTTGGAATTCAGTTGATGCCTATTCTTGCTGTGAAGAAGGCAATCTGAACTAATATGCAGAGGCACTGTTGAATTTTAGATTTAGCATTTAATTAGGCAAGGTAGACATCTGTTATCCCATAATCATATAACAATGCTGTATCTATAGGTGAAAATAGATCCCAGGAAAAATCCTATGTTGAGTCAGGTGACCAGGGGTAGTCAGTCTTGGTAGACTAGTTTATGTTACAGCTGGAGTAGTCACAGGATGTTAATTATAATGCAAGTCAATTATAAAAGGTACAGCATCATACAAACATTAAAGGACTGATGAATGCTACATTAAAGTATGATTATTATTATGAATTTATGACTTCAGCCTTTGCTGTCAAATGCAAAATCAGTCATAAGAAAGTACCAGAGGGTACCATTTCTATTCATGGCATTACAAGGTATTGAAAGCTTTAAGGTGAGGAGTGAGTGAAAAGATTTAGGTGTGATCATTATATGTAACATTGCTCATTAATGCTTTAGGATTAATGGTATGTTATCTTATGTTTACACTTCTGGTGATTTATGCACCATTAAGAAAGGGAAAGGATGTAGATTTCTGTGCCCTCTTGTTACTCTTTGCACAAAGCTATGATTTAAATCAGTTTGACAAGTGGTATTCATGTTAGCCTCTTAACATTCCCATGTTTTTATGTATTTTTTATTTGTTCCCATAGTCAAGGTATGCAGTAACAACAAACACGAAAAAGGTGTAGCCAAAGATATAATTATGATTTGTTGCTGAATATTGGCATAGTGTAATTCCATTTAAGACTTAAGACTGAATTTATCAATTTATTTATCAATTCATTGTTTCCATGAAACTAAGAAGTTTGGAACAATATCTCTTTGGTACATTTTATATTTAATGAATTTTGGAATTGATTTTAGATTTACTTAAAATTGATATGTTTTTATGGCAGAATGTGATTTGATTTAGTATTACATCGTATATGATGTATAAACCAAATAAATATTTTGCTTGTAATGTTTATTTTTCATGGTAAATAGTTATTAATTGATTTGAGATCATTCAGAATTTATGGTTTCACAACAGTCCTATCATACAATAAATGCTCTCAGAAACATCATTGCAAATAGCAGTAGACAAATCATTTCAGTCAGAGTTCATTTGAATAATTATATTTTAGTATAAATAACTATTTGCAGAAATGTGTATTGAAAATAAAAGAAGGTTAACGTCTTTCAATACATGTCAATAGAAGTTGAAATTTTGTGCAATCAAATTCACAATCATTAGATATCATTTCCCATTTAATTACAAATCTCAAGTTGTCATTTTTAAATCGCTTGTCATTAAGTAATCTTGAACCCTTTGAGAGTTTTAATATACAGTGAAGCCTCGTTAATCGAGATGATTCGTTTCTCATTAAATTAGTCCGGATTAGAATAGTCGAGACTATGTGACTTGCAGCATTGTCGTAAAATACAAAATCATCCTTTAAGTCCGTGACGGATCTGTCTGTCTCAAGTACATTAACCAATCGCAGAACAGTTCACTTGTCATCCATGTATTGTGGTGGTCAATCAAAGATGTAAATGTACAGTATCTTCAGTCATGGAGCTTTTATGTCTAATTAAAGGCAAACAACCCGGATTGGCCAATTGGTGTAAGCTTGTCGCGGTGGTGTTGTTACGAGATTCGTGAACACGACTTAAGCGTCAGGACTGTGAAGCAATTTACATGTTTATTTTACTGATTGGTGACAGCTACTACGTCAGTTCGAAGCGAATTTCGGATTGTCGAGCAAATTATATAGGCATGGAGTGGTAACAAGCTGAAATGCGGCCGGGAAGCTTCAGTTAATAAGTCCGGACTAGCAGGGGCTTCCTCATTACAACATCCTATCTCCACGGTATGCACCATCTCTCTTCTAAGACCATGTGAAACGTGCTGTCAGCTAAGTTGAGTCAAATCTAACTGGCCTCTGGTATCCTGACCTCTTCACTAACATCAATGCCTGTCAATCATCCATCAAAGCGTGCGGCTCGCTAAACGTCCATGGCCACCTCTACTTGTCATTCTCTTTCTTATGCAATACGCTGTGTGGGCGTGTGTTGTGGTTAAGAGGTTTTCTTTAATGTTTTCTACTATGGGAAAGCCAATCGTCGCGCTTCAAAAGAAACACAAACGTGATAGATGCAATAGTAACTATTGACATGACCCTCATAACTCTTAAGTGGATTGCCATGAGCGATGCAATTGGTCTAGCGTTATGGTTATGTGCTAACCTGGAGCGGCGATGCATTCTCAGAGTAATAAAACCGGGTAATATGGCGCAAAGGCAGATAGAATCGGAGGAATCCATCGGAAGGTCCATAGGGCAGTGTTCTAATTAGATGCGAATAAAATCTGCAATACATTCTAAATCCGTCTCTAAAGAAGATTTTCGTACTTCATGGTACGGTATTTGTCTAGTTCTGTTACTTTGGAAGATTCGTCACCTCACGTATTGTTGTTTGTCACATCTGACATACAACCATGGCCATCCTTGTTGGTAAATGTGACTCAGCGTATAATAGGTCAGAAGTTAACGACTTCTCATACTAATACATCACAAGTGACAGTTACAGGCAGTGCGGTGTGCTTTCAACCAGGCGGCGCTACCGAGGTAGCGCTCTCATTAGGACAATTATATATCACGAACTAGGCGCCGCATCCTGGATCCGTGGCTCTCAAGCGCGCTCTCTTCAATTAATGGCGCTTTGGATGGATTAGTAGCTTACTACCAGTTCGGCGCTTCCTACTGGTTGGTAGCTTAACCTGGTATTCCTGGTTCAGTGTTTACTCAGGTTTAGCGTACTTCATGTTTTCGCGTTCCTTGTAGTCTGGTTTGGCGGCTTGCATCTGGTTACGATGCTTTATAAGTGCTCCCAGTTCGCTTCTCCAGGATTCGGTACTCACTAATGTTGGTCTTGTCGGCGCTTTGCTCATGGTAATGCCGCAGTTTGGCACCTTCCTGGACTCCTCGCTGGCAGCACTCTCACTCCTGGTCGGTAGCTTCATCCTGGATTGGTAACTTCACCGGTTGATGCTTGCTTCGGTGTTCAGGTTTGGCGCTTCCTCCTGATCGCGGCGTTGCTCAGCGTTTGGTTTGGCGCTCCCTACTAGTTCGGCCTTCATCATGCTGCTTTTAATTCAGCGCTTCGCTGCAACGTCCTGGTTGACGCTTACTCATAAGTATTGGATCAGCAACTCCCTCCAGGGATTCTATTGCGAGTTTCACTCATTGGCCTGAAGCTCAATTGCTTACTTATGGTGTTCCTGAGTGAAGTGCGATCTCAAGCTACTGGAGTGGTTCATGGTTCAAGCTTCCTCAGGTTTCGCGTTACCACACAGATACCATCATCTCGTAATAGTGACTCAATCAGATGTATGTTCATCCTGTGCGTGGCATACCTCATCTTCCCTCTGGAAATGCTACAGTCATCAGTTCATACTGCTACGGATTTATTGGCCGAGATCTGTTTTGCGTTTCCTGGAATCCAGTGTCTGAGGGGCGCGTCTCAACTATGGACTTTGGATGCCTTTGTGTTGGCAGTAGCATCAGGAGCCAGTGTCATCTCCTGTTACTCAGTCATCAGGGATTTATTCATGGCGATTGCCTGTGCAAAGTTCTCGTTCAACAATGCCGTCTATGTCTTCCGGAAGTATACTCGCCGGATGTGAGTGTGGATGCTGTTATTTCACCTCAGCTATATCTGGATTGCTGATGACCTCGTTACAGTAGTACTTCAGGATGACATTTTATCAGTTTTGATAGCAAGACTAAGACTTTAGTTCTATCATGATATTCCTCGACCGTGCATCCTCAACTGACTCGTCCTGGGCGAGGCTTTGCTAGTTGAGGGGGCAG